>NW_027004019.1:0-5128 GCF_036934945.1 Oncorhynchus masou masou
TGTCATGCTCTGTTCCTGTCCTTTCTCTTCACTCTGTCTCTCTCTGCTGGTCTTTTTAGGTTACCTTCTCTGTCTCTCATTCTTCAGCTGTTCTACATTTCCCCTAACTAGCTCATTCACTCTTTCCCCACCTGTTCTCTCTTCCCCCTCTGATTAGGTCTCTATTTCTCTCTCTGTTCCTGCTACTTTCAGTGTCTGATTCTTGTTTGTGTTTTTTGATGCCAGAAGCAAGCTGTCGTCCCGTTTGCTTCCACCTTGTCCCTATCCTGTGGAGTCTGCCTGGCAGGTGCATCCTGCATTATACTACGTTCTTTTGTTCCATTGACTACGTTGGAAGAGGATTTATGCCATTCCTGTTTTTTCATTAAAGAACTCTGTTTTCTGTTAGAAACCGCTTTTGGGTCTTCACTCAAGTACATAACAGAAGAATCAGACCAAGAATGGACCCAGCGGCTCCGGACCCTTTTCACTCCGCCGTCGAGATCCAGGGAGCGATGCTAGAGCAGACACGAGGAGGAATTGTCTGCTGCTCGACATGCCGTTGAGACCCTGGCCGTCCAAGTCTCCGACCTCACAAGACAGGTTCACCAACTCCACCTCGATCACCGCCCACTTCCAGGGTTTCCGGTCTCCGGAGCCCAGGATCAACAACCCGCCGTGTTACTCTGGGGAGCCCACTGAGTGCCGCTCATTCCTCACTCAGTGTGATGTGGTGTTCTCTCTCCAGCCCAACACTTACTCCAGGAGCGCAGCCCGCATCGCCCTACGTCATTCTCTCTCCTTACCGGACGGGCGCGTGAGTGGGGCACGGCAATCTGGGAGGCGAGGGCTGAGTGTATTAACCAGTATCAGGACTTTAAGGAGGAGATGATACGGGTTTTTGACACGTTCTGTTTTTGGCGAGGAGGCTTCCAGGGCCCTGTCTTCCCTATGTCAGGGGAATAGATCCATAACGGATTATTCTATTGAGTTTCGCACTCTCGCTGCCTCTAGTGACTGGAACGAGCCGGCTTTGCTCGCTCGTTTTCTGGAGGGTCTCCTCGTCGAGGTTAAGGATGAGATCCTCTCCCGGGAGGTTCCTTCCTGTCTGGACTCCTTAATAGCTCTCGCTATTCGCATAGAGCGACGGTTTGATCTTCGTCGCCGAGCTCGTGGAAAGGAGCTCGCGTTCTCCGTTGCTCCCCTCTCCACATCACTGCCACCTGCCGCATCACTGCCACCCTCCTCCGCCGGCTCGGATGCTGAGCCTATGCAGCTGGGGGGTATCCGCATCTCGGCCAAGGAGAAGGAACGGAGAATCACCAATCGCCTCTGTCTCTACTGCGGCTCCGCTGGTCATTTTGTCACCTCATGTCCAGTAAAAGCCAGAGCTCATCAGTAAAGGGAGGGCTACTGGTGAGCGCAACTACTCCAGGCCTCTCCTTCTGGATCACGCACTACCTTTCCGGTCCATCTCCGCTGGCCCGGTTCATCTGCTTCCTGCAGTGCCTTGATAGACTCTGGGGCGGAGGGCTGTTTTATGGACGAGACCTGGGCTCGGGAACATGACATTCCTCTCAGACAGTTAGGGAGCCCACGGCCTTGTTCGCTTTAGATGGTAGTTCTCTCCCCAAGATTCAGCGTGAGACGCTGCCTTTAACCCTCACTGTCTCTGGTAATCATAGCGAAACCATTTCTTTTTAATTTTTCGTTCACCTTTTACACCTGTTGTTTTGGGTCATCCCTGGCTAGTGCGCCATAACCCTTCTATTAATTGGTCTAGTAATACTATCCTATCCTGGAATGTTTCTTGTCATGTGACCTGTTTAATGTCTGCTATCCCTCCTGTTTCCTCTGTCTCTTCTTCACAGGAGGAGCCTGGCGATTTGACAGGGGTGCCGGAGGAGTATCACGATCTGCGCACGGTGTTCAGTCGTTCCAAGGCCACTTCTCTCCCTCCACACCGGTCGTATGACTGTAGTATTGATCTCCTTCCGGGAACTACTCCCCCGGGGTAGATTATACTCTCTGTCGGCTCCCGAACGTAAGGCTCTCGAGGATTATTTGTCGGTTTCGCTCGACGCCGGTACCATAGTCTCCTCCTCCTCTCCCGCCGGAGCGGGGTTTTTTTGTTCAGAAGAAGGACGGGTCCCTGCGCCCATGCGTGGATTATCGAGGGCTGAATGACATAACAGTTAAGAATCGTTATCCGCTTCCTCTTATGTCTTCAGCCTTCGAGATCCTGCAGGGAGCCAGGTTTTTCACCAAATTGGACCTTCGTAACGCCTACCATCTCGTGCGCATCAGGGAGGGGGACGAGTGGAAGACGGCGTTTAACACTCCGTTAGGGCACTTTGAATACCGGGTTCTTCCTTTCGGCCTCGTTAACGCTCCAGCTGTCTTTCAGGCACTAGTTAACGACGTCCTGAGAGACATGCTGAACATTTTTGTTTTCGTTTACATGGACGATATCCTGATTTTTTCTCCGTCTCTCTCGATTCATGTTCAGCACGTGCGACGCGTCCTCCAGCGCCTTTTGGAGAACTGTCTTTATGTGAAGGCTGAGAAGTGCATTTTTCATGCCGCCTCTGTCCCTTTTCTCGGTTCCGTTATTTCCGCTGAGGGCATTAAGATGGATCCCGCTAAGGTCCAGGCTGTCATTGATTGGCCCGTTCCTAAGTCACGCGTCGAGCTGCAGCGCTTTCTGGGCTTCGCTAATTTCTATCGTCGTTTCATCCGTAATTTCGGTCAGGTGGCAGCTCCCCTCACAGCCCTTACTTCTGTTAAGACGTGCTTTAAGTGGTCCGTTTCCGCCCAGGGAGCTTTTGATCTTCTTAAGAATCGTTTTACATCCGCTCCTATTCTTGTTACACCTGACATCTCTAGACAGTTTGTTGTTGAGGTTGACGCGTCAGAGGTGGGCGTGGGAGCCATTCTTTCTCAGCGCTCTCTCTCTGACGGCAAGGTCCATCCTTGCGCGTTTTCTCTCATCGCTTATCGCCGTCAGAACGTAACTATGATGTTGGTAATCGCGAACTGCTCGCCATCCGCTTAGCCCTAGGCGAATGGCGACAGTGGTTGGAGGGGCGACCGTTCCTTTTGTCGTTTGGACTGACCATAGGAACCTTGAGTACATCCGTTCAGCCAAACGACTTAATGCGCGTCAGGCTCGTTGGGCTCTGTTTTTCGCTCGTTTCGAGTTTGTTATTTCTTATCGTCCGGGCTCAAAAAACACCAAGCCTGATGCTTTATCTCGTCTCTTCAGTTCTTCTGAGGTCTCCACCGACCCCGAGGGGATTCTCCTGACGGGCGTGTTGTCGGGTTGACTGTCTGGGGAATTGAGAGGCAGGTAAAGCAAGCACTCGCTCACACTCCGTCGCCGCGAGCTTGTCCTAGGAACCTTCTGTTCGTTCCCGTTCCTACTCGTCCGGCCGTTCTTCAGTGGGCCCACTCTGCCAAGTTAGCCGGCCACCCCGGCGTTCGGGGTACGCTCGCTTCCATTCGCCAGCGTTTCTGGTGGCCCACTCGGGAACGTGACGCGCGTCGATTTGTCGCCGCTTGTTCGGTCTGCGCGCAGACTAAATCTGGGAACTCTCCTCCTGCCGGCCGTCTCAGACCGCTTCCCATTCCCTCTCGACCGTGGTCTCACATCGCTTTAGATTTTATCACCGGACTGCCTTCATCAGCGGGGAAGACAGTTATTCTTACGGTTGTCGATAGATTCTCTAAGGCGGCTCATTTCATTCCTCTCGATAAGCTCCCTTCTGCTAAGGAGACGGCTCAGATCATTATCGAGAATGTTTTCCGTATTCATGGCCTTCCTTCTGACGTCGTTTCCGACAGAGGCCCGCAGTTCACGTCCCAATTTTGGAGGGAGTTTTGCCGTTTGATTGGGGCTTCCGTCAGTCTCTCGTCCGGCTTTCATCCCCAGTCTAACGGTCAAGCCGAACGGGCCAATCAGACTGTTGGTCGCATTTTACGCAGTCTTTCTTTTCGTAACCCTGCGTCTTGGTCAGAACAGCTCCCCTGGGCAGAGTACGCCCACAACTCGCTTCCCTCGTCTGCTACCGGTCTATCCCCTTTTCAGAGTAGCCTCGGGTACCAGCCTCCGCTGTTCTCTTCTCAGCTCGCCGAGTCCTGCGTCCCCTCCGCTCAGGCTTTTGTCCAGCGTTGCGAGCGCACCTGGAAGGGGGTCAGGTCGGCACTTTGCCGTAATAGGGCGCAGACTGTGAGGGCCGCTAATAAGCGTAGGACCAAGAGTCCTAGATATTGTTGCGGTCAGAGAGTATGGCTCTCCACTCAGAACCTTCCCCTTAAGACAGCTTCTCGCAAGTTGGCCCCGCGGTTCATTGGTCCGTTCCGTATTTCTCAGGTCATTAATCCTGTCGCAGTGCGACTTCTTCTCCCGCGCTATCTTCGTCGCGTTCACCCGGTCTTCCATGTCTCCTGTGTTAAGCCCGTTCTTCGCGCCCCCGCTCGTCCCTCCCCCCATCCTTGTCGAGGGCGCACCCATCTACAGGGTTCGTAAGATTTTGGACATGCGCCCTCGGGGCCGTGGTCATCAGTACCTAGTGGATTGGGAGGGGTACGGTCCTGAGGAGAGGAGTTGGGTTCCCTCTCGGGACGTGCTGGACCGTTCGCTGATCGATGATTTCCTCCGTTGCCGCCAGGTTTCCTCCTCGAGTGCGCCAGGAGGCGCTCGGTGAGTGGGGGGGGTACTGTCATGTCTTGTTATGTCTGTTCCTGTCCTTTCTCTTCACTCTGTCTCTCTCTGCTGGTCTTTTTAGGTTACCTTCTCTGTCTCTCATTCTTCAGCTGTTCTACATTTCCCCTAACTAGCTCATTCACTCTTTCCCCACCTGTTCTCTCTTCCCCCTCTGATTAGGTCTCTATTTCTCTCTCTGTTCCTGCTACTTTCAGTGTCTGATTCTTGTTTGTGTTTTTTGATGCCAGAAGCAAGCTGTCGTCCCGTTTGCTTCCACCTTGTCCTATCCTGTCGGAGTCTGCCTGGCAGGTGCATCCTGCATTATACTACGTTCTTTTGTTCCATTGACTACGTTGGAAGAGGATTTATGCCATTCCTGTTTTTTCATTAAAGAACTCTGTTTTCTGTTAAAACCGCTTTTGGGTCTTCACTCAAGTACATAAC
>NW_027004020.1:0-5128 GCF_036934945.1 Oncorhynchus masou masou
TTGTTATGTACTTGAGTGAAGACCCAAAAGCGGTTTTAACAGAAAACAGAGTTCTTTAATGAAAAACAGGAATGGCATAAATCCTCTTCCAACGTAGTCAATGGAACAAAAAGAACGTTAGTATAATGCAGGATGCACCTGCCAGGCAGACTCCGACAGGATAGGACAAGGTGGAAGCAAACGGGACGACAGCTTGCTTCTGGCATCAAAAACACAAACAAGAATCAGACACTGAAAGTAGCAGGAACAGAGAGAGAAATAGAGACCTAATCAGAGGGGGAAGAGAGAACAGGTGGGAAAGAGTGCATGAGCTAGTTAGGGGAGATGTAGAACAGCTGAAGAATGAGAGACAGAGAAGGTAACCTAAAAAGACCAGCAGAGAGAGACAGAGTGAAGAGAAAGGACAGGAACAGACATAACAAGACATGACAGTACCCCCCACTCACCGAGCGCCTCCTGGCGCACTCGAGGAGGAAACCTGGCGGCAACGGAGGAAATCATCGATCAGCGAACGGTCCAGCACGTCCCGAGAGGGAACCCAACTCCTCTCCTCAGGACCGTACCCCTCCCAATCCACTAGGTACTGATGACCACGGCCCCGAGGGCGCATGTCCAAAATCTTACGAACCCTGTAGATGGGTGCGCCTCGACAAGGATGGGGGGAGGGACGAGCGGGGGCGCGAAGAACGGGCTTAACACAGGAGACATGGAAGACCGGGTGAACGCGACGAAGATAGCGTGGAGAAGAAGTCGCACTGCGACAGGATTAATGACCTGAGAAATACGGAACGGACCAATGAACCGCGGGGCCAACTTGCGAGAAGCTGTCTTAAGGGGAAGGTTCTGAGTGGAGAGCCATACTCTCTGACCGCAACAATATCTAGGACTCTTGGTCCTACGCTATTAGCGGCCCTCACAGTCTGCGCCCTATTACGGCAAAGTGCCGACCTGACCCCTTCCAGGTGCGCTCGCAACGCTGGACAAAAGCCTGAGCGGAGGGGACGAGGACTCGGCGAGCTGAGATGAGAACAGCGGAGGCTGGTACCCGAGGCTACTCTGAAAAGGGAGATAGACCGGTAGCAGACGAGAAGCGAGTTGTGGGCGTACTCCGCCCAGGGGAGTTGTTCTGACCAAGACGCAGGGTTACGAAAAGAAAGACTGCGTAAATGCGACCAACAGTCTGATTGGCCCGTTCGGCTCTGGACCGTTAGACTGGGGATGAAAGCCGGACGAGAGACTGACGGAAGCCCCAATCAAACGGCAAAACTCCTCCAAAATTGAGACGTGAACTGCGGGCCTCTGTCGGAAACGACGTCAGACGGAAGGCCATGAATTCGGAAAACATTCTCGAGCAATGATCTGAGCCGTCTCCTTAGCAGAAGGGAGCTTATCGAGAGGAATGAAATGAGCCGCCTTAGAGAATCTATCGACAACCGTAAGAATAACTGTCTTCCCGCTGATGAAGGCAGTCCGGTGATAAAATCTAAAGCGATGTGAGACCACGGTCGAGAGGGAATGGGAAGCGGTCTGAGACGGCCGGCAGGAGGAGAGTTCCCAGATTTAGTCTGCGCGCAGACCGAACAAGCGGCGACAAATCGACGCGCGTCACGTTCCCGAGTGGGCCACCAGAAACGCTGGCGAATGGAAGCGAGCGTACCCCGAACGCCGGGGTGGCCGGCTAACTTGGCAGAGTGGGCCCACTGAAGAACGGCCGGACGAGTAGGAACGGGAACGAACAGAAGGTTCCTAGGACAAGCTCGCGGCGACGGAGTGTGAGCGAGTGCTTGCTTTACCTGCCTCTCAATTCCCCAGACAGTCAACCCGACAACACGCCCGTCAGGGAGAATCCCCTCGGGGTCGGTGGAGACCTCAGAAGAACTGAAGAGACGAGATAAAGCATCAGGCTTGGTGTTTTTTGAGCCCGGACGATAAGAAATAACAAACTCGAAACGAGCGAAAAACAGAGCCCAACGAGCCTGACGCGCATTAAGTCGTTTGGCTGAACGGATGTACTCAAGGTTCCTATGGTCAGTCCAAACGACAAAAGGAACGGTCGCCCTCCAACCACTGTCGCCATTCGCCTAGGGCTAAGCGGATGGCGAGCAGTTCGCGATTACCAACATCATAGTTACGTTCTGACGGCGATAAGCGATGAGAGAAAAACGCGCAAGGATGGACCTTGCCGTCAGAGAGAGAGCGCTGAGAAAGAATGGCTCCCACGCCCACCTCTGACGCTGTCAACCTCAACAACAAACTGACTAGAGATGTCAGGTGTAACAAGAATAGGTGCGGATGTAAAACGATTCTTAAGAAGATCAAAAGCTCCCTGGGCGGAAACGGACCACTTAAAGCACGTCTTAACAGAAGTAAGGGCTGTGAGGGGAGCTGCCACCTGACCGAAATTACGGATGAAACGACGATAGAAATTAGCGAAGCCCAGAAAGCGCTGCAGCTCGACGCGTGACTTAGGAACGGGCCAATCAATGACAGCCTGGACCTTAGCGGGATCCATCTTAATGCCCTCAGCGGAAATAACGGAACCGAGAAAAGGGACAGAGGCGGCATGAAAAGTGCACTTCTCAGCCTTCACATAAAGACAGTTCTCCAAAAGGCGCTGGAGGACGCGTCGCACGTGCTGAACATGAATCGAGAGAGACGGTGAAAAAATCAGGATATCGTCCATGTAAACGAAAACAAAAATGTTCAGCATGTCTCTCAGGACGTCGTTAACTAGTGCCTGAAAGACAGCTGGAGCGTTAACGAGGCCGAAAGGAAGAACCCGGTATTCAAAGTGCCCTAACGGAGTGTTAAACGCCGTCTTCCACTCGTCCCCTCCCTGATGCGCACGAGATGGTAGGCGTTACGAAGGTCCAATTTGGTGAAAAACCTGGCTCCCTGCAGGATCTCGAAGGCTGAAGACATAAGAGGAAGCGGATAACGATTCTTAACTGTTATGTCATTCAGCCCTCGATAATCCACGCATGGGCGCAGGGACCCGTCCTTCTTCTGAACAAAAAACCCGCGCCCGGCGGGAGAGGAGGAGGAGACTATGGTACCGGCGTCGAGCGAAACCGACAAATAATCCTCGAGAGCCTTACGTTCGGGAGCCGACAGAGAGTATAATCTACCCCCGGGGGAGTAGTTCCCGGAAGGAGATCAATACTACAGTCATACGACCGGTGTGGAGGGAGAGAAGTGGCCTTGGAACGACTGAACACCGTGCGCAGATCGTGATACTCCTCCGGCACCCCTGTCAAATCGCCAGGCTCCTCCTGTGAAGAAGAGACAGAGGAAACAGGAGGGATAGCAGACATTAAACAGGTCACATGACAAGAAACATTCCAGGATAGGATAGTATTACTAGACCAATTAATAGAAGGGTTATGGCGCACTAGCCAGGGATGACCCAAAACAACAGGTGTAAAAGGTGAACGAAAAATTAAAAAAGAAATGGTTTCGCTATGATTACCAGAGACAGTGAGGGTTAAAGGCAGCGTCTCACGCTGAATCTTGGGGAGAGAACTACCATCTAAAGCGAACAAGGCCGTGGGCTCCCCTAACTGTCTGAGAGGAATGTCATGTTCCCGAGCCCAGGTCTCGTCCATAAAACAGCCCTCCGCCCCAGAGTCTATCAAGGCACTGCAGGAAGCAGATGAACCGGGCCAGCGGAGATGGACCGGAAAGGTAGTGCGTGATCCAGAAGGAGAGGCCTGAGTAGTTGCGCTCACCAGTAGCCCTCCTCTTACTGATGAGCTCTGGCTTTTACTGGACATGAGGTGACAAAATGACCAGCGGAGCCGCAGTAGAGACAGAGGCGATTAGTGATTCTCCGTTCCTTCTCCTTGGCCGAGATGCGGATACCCCCAGCTGCATAGGCTCAGCATCCGAGCCGGCGGAGGAGGGTGGCAGTGATGCGGCAGGTGGCAGTGATGTGGAGAGGGGAGCAACGGAGAACGCGAGCTCCTTTCCACGAGCTCGGCGACGAAGATCAAACCGTCGCTTCATGCGAATAGCGAGAGCTATTAAGGAGTCCAGACTGGAAGGAACCTCCCGGGAGAGGATCTCATCCTTAACCTCGACGAGGAGACTCCTCCAGAAAACGAGCGAGCAAAGCCGGCTCGCTCCAGTCACTAGAGGCAGCGAGAGTGCGAAACTCAATAGAATAATCCGTTATGGATCGATTCCCCTGACATAGGGAAGACAGGGCCCTGGAAGCCTCCTCCCCAAAAACAGAACGGTCAAAAACCCGTATCATCTCCTCCTTAAAGTCCTGATACTGGTTAATACACTCAGCCCTCGCCTCCCAGATTGCCGTGCCCCACTCACGCGCCCGTCCGGTAAGGAGAGAAATGACGTAGGCGATGCGGGCTGCGCTCCTGGAGTAAGTGTTGGGCTGGAGAGAGAACACCACATCACACTGAGTGAGGAATGAGCGGCACTCAGTGGGCTCCCCAGAGTAACACGGCGGGTTGTTGATCCTGGGCTCCGGAGACTCGGAAACCCTGGAAGTGGGCGGTGGATCGAGGTGGAGTTGGTGAACCTGTCTTGTGAGGTCGGAGACTTGGACGGCCAGGGTCTCAACGGCATGTCGAGCAGCAGACAATTCCTCCTCGTGTCTGCCTAGCATCGCTCCCTGGATCTCGACGGCGGAGTGAAAAGGGTCCGGAGCCGCTGGGTCCATTCTTGGTCTGATTCTTCTGTTATGTACTTGAGTGAAGACCCAAAAGCGGTTTTAACAGAAAACAGAGTTCTTTAATGAAAAACAGGAATGGCATAAATCCTCTTCCAACGTAGTCAATGGAACAAAAAGAACGTTAGTATAATGCAGGATGCACCTGCCAGGCAGACTCCGACAGGATAGGACAAGGTGGGAGCAAACGGGACGACAGCTTGCTTCTGGCATCAAAAACACAAACAAGAATCAGACACTGAAAGTAGCAGGAACAGAGAGAGAAATAGAGACCTAATCAGAGGGGGAAGAGAGAACAGGTGGGAAAGAGTGCATGAGCTAGTTAGGGGAGATGTAGAACAGCTGAAGAATGAGAGACAGAGAAGGTAACCTAAAAAGACCAGTAGAGAGAGACAGAGTGAAGAGAAAGGACAGGAACAGACATAACAAGACATGACA
>NW_027004021.1:0-5127 GCF_036934945.1 Oncorhynchus masou masou
TGTTATGTACTTGAGTGAAGACCCAAAAGCGGTTTTAACAGAAAACAGAGTTCTTTAATAAAAAAACAGGAATGGCATAAATCCTCTTCCAACGTAGTCAATGGAACAAAGAACGTAGTATAATGCAGGATGCACCTGCCAGGCAGACTCCGACAGGATAGGACAAGGTGGAAGCAAACGGGACGACAGCTTGCTTCTGGTATCAAAAACACAAACAAGAATCAGACACTGAAAGTAGCAGGAACAGAGAGAGAAATAGAGACCTAATCAGAGGGGAAGAGAGAACAGGTGGGGAAAGAGTGAATGAGCTAGTTAGGGGAAATGTAGAACAGCTGAAGAATGAGAGACAGAGAAGGTAACCTAAAAAGACCAGCAGAGAGAGACAGAGTGAAGAGAAAGGACAGGAACAGACATAACAAGACATGACAGTACCCCCCCACTCACCGAGCGCCTCCTGGCGCACTCGAGGAGGAAACCTGGCGGCAACGGAGGAAATCATCGATCAGCGAACGGTCCAGCACGTCCCGAGAGGGAACCCAACTCCTCTCCTCAGGACCGTACCCCTCCCAATCCACTAGGTACTGCTGACCACGGCCCCGAGGCGCATGTCCAAAATCTTACGAACCCTGTAGATGGGTGCGCCCTCGACAAGGATGGGGGGGAGGGACGAGCGGGGGCGCGAAGAACGGGCTTAACACAGGAGACATGGAAGACCGGGTGAACGCGACGAAGATAGCGCGGGAGAAGAAGTCGCACTGCGACAGGATTAATGACCTGAGAAATACGGAACGGACCAATGAACCGCGGGGCCAACTTGCGAGAAGCTGTCTTAAGGGGAAGGTTCTGAGTGGAGAGCCATACTCTCTGACCGCAACAATATCTAGGACTCTTGGTCCTACGCTTATTAGCGGCCCTCACAGTCTGCGCCCTATTACGGCAAAGTGCCGACCTGACCCCCTTCCAGGTGCGCTCGCAACGCTGGACAAAAGCCTGAGCGGAGGGGACGCAGGACTCGGCGAGCTGAGATGAGAACAGCGGAGGCTGGTACCCGAGGCTACACTGAAAAGGGGATAGACCGGTAGCAGACGAGGGAAGCGAGTTGTGGGCGTACTCTGCCCAGGGAGCTGTTCTGACCAAGACGCAGGGTTACGAAAAGAAAGGCTGCGTAAAATGCGACCAACAGTCTGATTGGCCCGTTCGGCTTGGCCGTTAGACTGGGGATGAAAGCCGGACGAGAGACTGACGGAAGCCCCAATCAAACGGCAAAACTCCCTCCAAAATTGAGACGTGAACTGCGGGCCTCTGTCGGAAACGACGTCAGAAGGAAGGCCATGAATACGGAAAACATTCTCGATAATGATCTGAGCCGTCTCCTTAGCAGAAGGGAGCTTATCGAGAGGAATGAAATGAGCCGCCTTAGAGAATCTATCGACAACCGTAAGAATAACTGTCTTCCCCGCTGATGAAGGCAGTCCGGTGATAAAATCTAAAGCGATGTGAGACCACGGTCGAGAGGGAATGGGAAGCGGTCTGAGACGGCCGGCAGGAGGAGAGTTCCCAGATTTAGTCTGCGCGCAGACCGAACAAGCGGCGACAAATCGACGCGCGTCACGTTCCCGAGTGGGCCACCAGAAACGCTGGCGAATGGAAGCGGCGTACCCCGAACGCCGGGGTGGCCGGCTAACTTGGCAGAGTGGGCCCACTGAAGAACGGCCGGACGAGTAGGAACGGGAACGAACAGAAGGTTCCTAGGACAAGCTCGCGGCGACGGAGTGTGAGCGAGTGCTTGCTTTACCTGCCTCTCAATTCCCCAGACAGTCAACCCGACAACACGCCCGTCAGGAAGAATCCCCTCGGGGTCGGTGGAGACCTCAGAAGAACTGAAGAGACGAGATAAAGCATCAGGCTTGGTGTTTTTGAGCCCGGACGATAAGAAATAACAAACTCGAAACGAGCGAAAAACAGAGCCCAACGAGCCTGACGCGCATTAAGTCGTTTGGCTGAACGGATGTACTCAAGGTTCCTATGGTCAGTCCAAGCGACAAAAGGAACAGTCGCCCCCTCCAACCACTGTCGCCATTCGCCTAGGGCTAAGCGGATGGCGAGCAGTTCGCGATTACCAACATCATAGTTACGTTCTGACGGCGATAAGCGATGAGAGAAAAACGCGCAAGGATGGACCTTGCCGTCAGAGAGAGAGCGCTGAGAAAGAATGGCTCCCACGCCCACCTCTGACGCGTCAACCTCAACAACAAACTGTCTAGAGATGTCAGGTGTAACAAGAATAGGAGCGGATGTAAAACGATTCTTAAGAAGATCAAAAGCTCCCTGGGCGGAAACGGACCACTTAAAGCACGTCTTAACAGAAGTAAGGGCTGTGAGGGGAGCTGCCACCTGACCGAAATTACGGATGAAACGACGATAGAAATTAGCGAAGCCCAGAAAGCGCTGCAGCTCGACGCGTGACTTAGGAACGGGCCAATCAATGACAGCCTGGACCTTAGCGGGATCCATCTTAATGCCCTCAGCGGAAATAACGGAACCGAGAAAAGGGACAGAGGCGGCATGAAAAATGCACTTCTCAGCCTTCACATAAAGACAGTTCTCCAAAAGGCGCTGGAGGACGCGTCGCACGTGCTGAACATGAATCGAGAGAGACGGAGAAAAAATCAGGATATCGTCCATGTAAACGAAAACAAAAATGTTCAGCATGTCTCTCAGGACGTCGTTAACTAGTGCCTGAAAGACAGCTGGAGCGTTAACGAGGCCGAAAGGAAGAACCCGGTATTCAAAGTGCCCTAACGGAGTGTTAAACGCCGTCTTCCACTCGTCCCCCTCCCTGATGCGCACGAGATGGTAGGCGTTACGAAGGTCCAATTTGGTGAAAAACCTGGCTCCCTGCAAGATCTCGAAGGCTGAAGACATAAGAGGAAGCGGATAACGATTCTTAACTGTTATGTCATTCAGCCCTCGATAATCCACGCATGGGCGCAGGGACCCGTCCTTCTTCTGAACAAAAAAAAACCCCGCTCCGGCGGGAGAGGAGGAGGAGACTATGGTACCGGCGTTGAGCGAAACCGACAAATAATCCTCGAGAGCCTTACGTTCGGGAGCCGACAGAGAGTATAATCTACCCCGGGGGAGTAGTTCCCGGAAGGAGATCAATACTACAGTCATACGACCGGTGTGGAGGGAGAGAAGTGGCCTTGGAACGACTGAACACCGTGCGCAGATCGTGATACTCCTCCGGCACCCCTGTCAAATCGCCAGGCTCCTCCTGTGAAGAAGAGACAGAGGAAACAGGAGGGATAGCAGACATTAAACAGGTCACATGACAAGAAACATTCCAGGATAGGATAGTATTACTAGACCAATTAATAGAAGGGTTATGGCGCACTAGCCAGGGATGACCCAAAACAACAGGTGTAAAAGGTGAACGAAAAATTAAAAAAGAAATGGTTTCGCTATGATTACCAGAGACAGTGAGGGTTAAAGGCAGCGTCTCACGCTGAATCTTGGGGAGAGAACTACCATCTAAAGCGAACAAGGCCGTGGGCTCCCTAACTGTCTGAGAGGAATGTCATGTTCCCGAGCCCAGGTCTCGTCCATAAAACAGCCCTCCGCCCCAGAGTCTATCAAGGCACTGCAGGAAGCAGATGAACCGGGCCAGCGGAGATGGACCGGAAAGGTAGTGCGTGATCCAGAAGGAGAGGCCTGAGTAGTTGCGCTCACCAGTAGCCCTCCCTTTACTGATGAGCTCTGGCTTTTACTGGACATGAGGTGACAAAATGACCAGCGGAGCCGCAGTAGAGACAGAGGCGATTGGTGATTCTCCGTTCCTTCTCCTTGGCCGAGATGCGGATACCCCCCAGCTGCATAGGCTCAGCATCCGAGCCGGCGGAGGAGGGTGGCAGTGATGCGGCAGGTGGCAGTGATGTGGAGAGGGGAGCAACGGAGAACGCGAGCTCCTTTCCACGAGCTCGGCGACGAAGATCAAACCGTCGCTCTATGCGAATAGCGAGAGCTATTAAGGAGTCCAGACAGGAAGGAACCTCCCGGGAGAGGATCTCATCCTTAACCTCGACGAGGAGACCCTCCAGAAAACGAGCGAGCAAAGCCGGCTCGTTCCAGTCACTAGAGGCAGCGAGAGTGCGAAACTCAATAGAATAATCCGTTATGGATCTATTCCCCTGACATAGGGAAGACAGGGCCCTGGAAGCCTCCTCGCCAAAAACAGAACGGTCAAAAACCCGTATCATCTCCTCCTTAAAGTCCTGATACTGGTTAATACACTCAGCCCTCGCCTCCCAGATTGCCGTGCCCCACTCACGCGCCCGTCCGGTAAGGAGAGAAATGGCGTAGGCGATGCGGGCTGCGCTCCTGGAGTAAGTGTTGGGCTGGAGAGAGAACACCACATCACACTGAGTGAGGAATGAGCGGCACTCAGTGGGCTCCCCAGAGTAACACGGCGGGTTGTTGATCCTGGGCTCCGGAGACTCGGAAACCCTGGAAGTGGGCGGTGGATCGAGGCGGAGTTGGTGAACCTGTCTTGTGAGGTCGGAGACTTGGACGGCCAGGGTCTCAACGGCATGTCGAGCAGCAGACAATTCCTCCTCGTGTCTGCCTAGCATCGCTCCCTGGATCTCGACGGCGGAGTGAAAAGGGTCCGGAGCCGCTGGGTCCATTCTTGGTCTGATTCTTCTGTTATGTACTTGAGTGAAGACCCAAAGCGGTTTTAACAGAAAACAGAGTTCTTTAATAAAAAACAGGAATGGCATAAATCCTCTTCCAACGTAGTCAATGGAACAAAGAACGTAGTATAATGCAGGATGCACCTGCCAGGCAGACTCCGACAGGATAGGACAAGGTGGAAGCAAACGGGACGACAGCTTGCTTCTGGTATCAAAAACACAAACAAGAATCAGACACTGAAAGTAGCAGGAACAGAGAGAGAAATAGAGACCTAATCAGAGGGGAAGAGAGAACAGGTGGGGAAAGAGTGAATGAGCTAGTTAGGGGAAATGTAGAACAGCTGAAGAATGAGAGACAGAGAAGGTAACCTAAAAAGACCAGCAGAGAGAGACAGAGTGAAGAGAAAGGACAGGAACAGACATAACAAGACATGAC
>NW_027004022.1:0-5127 GCF_036934945.1 Oncorhynchus masou masou
TGTATATGCTAGTCTGTGTATATTTTAGTCCTTGTATATGTTAGTCTGTGTGTCTGTGTATATGCTAGTCTGTGTATATTTTAGTCCTTGTATATGTTAGTCTGTGTGTCTGTGTATATGCTAGTCTGTGTATATTTTAGTCCTTGTATATGTTAGTCTGTGTGTCTGTGTATATGCTAGTCTGTGTATATTTTAGTCCTTGTATATGTTAGTCTGTGTGTCTGTGTATATGCTAGTCTGTGTATATGTTAGTCTGTGTATATTTTAGTCCTTGTATATGTTAGTCTGTGTATATTTTAGTCCTTGTATATGTTAGTCTGTGTATATTTTAGTCCTTGTATATGTTAGTCTGTGTATATTTTAGTCCTTGTATATGTTAGTCTGTGTATATTTTAGTCCTTGTATATGTTAGTCTGTGTATATTTTAGTCCTTGTATATGTTAGTCTGTGTATATTTTAGTCCTTGTATATGTTAGTCTGTGTGTCTGTGTATATGCTAGTCATATTACGACAAGATCCTAGATGTTCTGGCTAGTGAGGGAGACATCTGCCTCCCAAATGGCACCCTATTCCCTATATAGTGCACTACTATAGACCATGGCCCTATTCCCTATATAGTGCACTACTTTAGACCAGGGGCCCTATTCCTATATAGTGGTACTACTTTAGACCAGGGCACCTATTCCCTATATAGTGCACTACTTTAGACCAGGGTCCTATTCCCTATATGTATACTACTATAGACCAGAGCCCTATTCCCTATATAGTGCACTACTATAGACCAGAGCCCTATTCCCTATATAGTGCACTACTTTAGACCAGAGACCCTATTCCCTATATAGTGCACTACTTTAGACCAGGGCCCTATTCCCTATATAGTGCACTACTTTAGACCAAGGCCCTATTCCCTATTATAGTACACTACTTTAGAACAGGACCTATTCCCTATATAGTGCACTACGTTAGACCAGGGCCCTATTCCCTATATAGTGCACTACTTTAGACCAAGGCCCTATTCCCTATTATAGTACACTACTTTAGAACAGGACCCTATTCCTATATAGTGCACTACTTTAGACCAGGGCCCTATTCCTACATAGTGCACTACTTTAGACCAGGGCCTATTCCCTATATAGTGGTACTACTATAGACCAGGGCCCCTATTCCCTATATGGTGCACTACTTTAGACCAGGGCCCTATTCCCTATATAGTGCACTACTTTCAAGACAGGACCCTATTCCCTGTAAGGAAAGTGCACTACTTTATACCAGTGTCCTATTCCCTACATAGTGCACTACTTTATACCAGGGCCCTATTCCCTATATAGTGACTACTATAGACCAGGGCCCTATTCCTATAAAGTACACTACTATAGGACCAAAGCCCTATTCCTATATAGTAGGGCTATACTTTAGACCAAGGCCCTATTCCTATAAAGTAGTGCACTACTTTAGAACAGGACCCTATTCCTATATAGTGCACTACTTTAGACCAGGGCCCTATTCCTACATAGTGCTACTTTAGACCAGGGCCCTATTCCTACATAGTGCACTACTTTAGACCAGGGCCCTATTCCCTATATAGTGGTACTACTTTAGACCAGGGCCTATTCCCTATAACGTACTACTTTAGACAGGGCCCTATTCCTATATAGTACACTACTAGACAGATTATCTTCCTATAGTACACTACCAGACCAGTTATAATATTCCTATATATTAATTGCTACTATAGACCAGGGCCCTATTCCTATATAGTGGTACTACTATAGACCAGGGCCCTATTCCCTATATAGGTGGTACTACTTTAGACCAGGGCCTATTCCCTATATAGTGGTACTATTTAGACCAGGGCCTATTCCTATATAGTGGTACTACTTTGGGCAGGGCCTATTCCCTACTATAGTGGTACTACTTTAGACCAGGGCCCTATTCCCTATATAGTGCACTACTTTAGACCAGGCCATATTCCTATATAGTGCACTACTTTGACCCAGAGCCCTATTCCCTATATAGTGCACTACTGTTGACCAGGGCCCTATTCCCTATACATAGTGCACTACTGTTATAGCGAGAATAGGAGGGGCCTAGAACCCTAAATAACATTGGGGGACTACTTTAGACCAGGGCCTATTCCAGGATATAGTACACTACGCCACCAGGGCCCTATTCCTATATAGTACACTACTTTGACCAGGGCCCTATTCCCAACTGCAGAGGGTGGAGAGGAGGCCCTATTCCCAGTATCGAAGGCACTAGGTCTAGAAGGGATGAGAGCAGAGGATAGAGACTACAGCAGTGCGGAGCGCCCTGATTCCAGAGAAGAGCACTCACTTTGAATGACTATTCCTTGAAACCTGACTGATTTGATCAAGAAGGTCATTCCTGAGAGAGTACACTACTTTAGACCAAGGCCCTATTCAAGAGTTTTGGAGAGAAAAGAAAGAAGGGACCCTATTCCCTAGAAGTTGTTGACATCGGAGGGATCGAGTGTAGCCTATTTTCAGAAGGTGCACTACTTTGAAGACAGAAGGGATTGGCCAGCGGTCAGGGATGAGTGCACTGAGCTTGAGGTAAGGGAGAATTCCCGGAAATGGTCTAGAAGAGAGGAGGGGATATTCCCAGGTATGTGGGCGGCCTACTTTAGACAAGAAGCCCTATTCCCTGGAGAGAGAGGGGAGAACTACTATAGACAGGGCCCAGTTCAGAATATAGTGGTACTGACTTTAGCAAACAGAGGCCCTATTCGGATGTCGTCGTACTACTTTAGACCAGGGCCCTATTCTTAGTATAGTGACTACTTTAGACCAGGGCACTATTCCTATAAAGTGGCACTACTTTATACCAGTGTCCTATTCCCTACATAGTGCACTACTTTATACCAGGGCCATATTCCCTATATAGTGACTACTTTAGACCAGAGCCTATTCCCTATATAGTGCACTACTTTATACCAGGGTCCTATTCCCTATATAGTGCACTACTTTAGACCAGGACCCTATTCCCTATATAGTGGTACTACTTTAGACCAGGGCCCTATTCCCTATATAGTGACTACTTTATACCAGGGCCCTATTCCCATATAGTGCACTACTTTATACCAGGGCCCTATTCCCTATATAGTGCACTACTTTATACCATGGCCCTATTCCTATATAGTGGTACTACTATAGACCAGGGCCCTATTCCCTATATAGTACACTACTTTATACCATGGCCCTATTCCCTATATAGCACACTACTTTATACCAGGGCCCTATTCCCTATATAGCACTACTTTATACCATGGCCCTATTCCCTATATAGTGCACTACTTTAGACCAGGGCCCTATTCCCTATATAGTGCACTACTTTATACCAGGGCCCTATTCCTATATAGTACACTACTATAGACCAGGGCCCTATTCCCTATATTGTGGTAATACTATAGACCAGGGCCCTATTCCCTATATAGTGCACTACTTAGGACCAGGCCCTATTCCCTACACTACTTCGGGCCGCTGTCGGCTATAGGGAAGGGATTCCTAACCAGGTAAGAGGACCATCCACAAGGTGTACCTCAGAACTCAAGTTTACTGGTAAATGCAGAGGTCCGGGCAGAGATACATTCAGTCTGAGGCAGAGTAACCGGAAAAGGTTGACAATCACTGCTATAGGCAATACTGTGGGGCTGGCCAATACAGAGCTGAATACTGTGGGGCTGGCCAATACAGAGCTGAATACTGTGGGGCTGGCCAATACAGAGCTGACTACTGTGGGGCTGGCCAATACAGAGCTGACTACTGTGGGGCTGGCCAATACAGAGCTGACTACTGTGGGGCTGGCCAATACAGAGCTGACTACTGTGGGGCTGGCCAATACAGAGCTGAATACTGTGGGGCTGGCCAATACAGAGCTGAATACTGTGGGGCTGGCCAATACAGAGCTGAATACTGTGGGGCTGGCCAATACAGAGCTGAATACTGTGGGGCTGGCCAATACAGAGCTGACTACTGTGGGGCTGGCATATACAGAGCTGAATACTGTGGGGCTGGCCAATACAGAGCTGACTACTGTGGGGCTGGCCAATACAGAGCTGACTACTGTGGGGCTGGCCAATACAGAGCTGACTACTGTGGGGCTGGCCAATACAGAGCTGAATACTGTGGGGCTGGCCAATACAGAGCTGAACTACTGTGGGGCTGGCCAATACAGAGCTGAATACTGTGGGGCTGGCCAATACAGAGCTGAATACTGTGGGGCTGGCCAATACAGAGCTGAATACTGTGGGGCTGGCCAATACAGAGCTGACTACTGTGGGGCTGGCCAATACAGAGCTGAATACTGTGGGGCTGGCCAATACAGAGCTGAATACTGTGGGGCTGGCCAATACAGAGCTGAATACTGTGGGGCTGGCCAATACAGAGCTGACTACTGTGGGGCTGGCCAATACATAGAGCTGAATACTGTGGGGCTGGCCAATACAGAGCTGACTACTGTGGGGCTGGCCAATACAGAGCTGACTACTGTGGGGCTGGCCAATACAGAGCTGACATACTGTGGGGCTGGCCAATACAGAGCTGACTACTGTGGGGCTGGCCAATATAGAGCTGAATACTGTGGGGCTGGCCAATACAGAGCTGACTACTGTGGGGCTGGCCAATACAGAGCTGAATACTGTGGGGCTGGCCAATACAGAGCTGACTACTGTGGGGCTGGCCAATACAGAGCTGACTACTGTGGGGCTGGCCAATACAGAGCTGACTACTGTGGGGCTGGCCAATACAGAGCTGAATACTGTGGGGCTGGCCAATACAGAGCTGACTACTGTGGGGCTGGCCAATACAGAGCTGACTACTGTGGGGGCTGGCCAATACAGAGCTGACTACTGTGGGGCTGGCCAATACAGAGCTGACTACTGTGGGGCTGGCCAATACAGAGCTGACTACTGTGGGGCTGGCCAATACAGAGCTGAATACTGTGGGGCTGGCCAATACATAGAGGATTACTGTGGGGCTGGCCAATACATAGAGGAATACTGTGGGGCTGGCCAATACAGAGCTGACTACTGTGGGGCTGGCCAATACAGAGCTGACTACTGTGGGGCTGGCCAATACATAGAGGAATACTGTGGGGCTGGCCAATACA
>NW_027004023.1:0-5127 GCF_036934945.1 Oncorhynchus masou masou
TGTTATGTACTTGAGTGAAGACCCAAAAGCGGTTTTAACAGAAAACAGAGTTCTTTAATGAAAAACAGGAATGGCATAAATCCTCTTCCAACGTAGTCAATGGAACAAAAAGAACGTTAGTATAATGCAGGATGCACCTGCCAGGCAGACTCCGACAGGATAGGACAAGGTGGAAGCAAACGCGACGACAGCTTGCTTCTGGCATCAAAAACACAAACAAGAATCAGACACTGAAAGTAGCAGGAACAGAGAGAGAAATAGAGACCTAATCAGAGGGGGAAGAGAGAACAGGTGTGAAAGAGTGAATGAGCTAGTTAGGGGAGATGTAGAACAGCTGAAGAATGAGAGACAGAGAAGGTAACCTAAAAAGACCAGCAGAGAGAGACAGAGTGAAGAGAAAGGACAGGAACAGACATAACAAGACATGACAGTACCCCCACTCACCGAGCGCCTCCTGGCGCACTCGAGGAGGAAACCTGGCGGCAACGGAGGAAATCATCGATCAGCGAACGGTCCAGCACGTCCCGAGAGGGAACCCAACTCCTCTCCTCAGGACCGTACCCTCCCAATCCACTAGGTACTGATGACCACGGCCCCGAGGGCGCATGTCCAAAATCTTACGAACCCTGTAGATGGGTGCGCCTCGACAAGGATGGGGGGAGGGACGAGCGGGGGCGCGAAGAACGGGCTTAACACAGGAGACATGGAAGACCGGGTGAACGCGACGAAGATAGCGTGGAGAAGAAGTCGCACTGCGACAGGATTAATGACCTGAGAAATACGGAACGGACCAATGAATCACGGGGCCAACTTGCGAGAAGCTGTCTTAAGGGGAAGGTTCTGAGTGGAGAGCCATACTCTCTGACCGCAACAATATCTAGGACTCTTGGTCCTACGCTTATTAGCGGCCCTCACAGTCTGCGCCCTATTACGGCAAAGTGCCGACCTGACCCCTTCCAGGTGCGCTCGCAACGCTGGACAAAAGCCTGAGCGGAGGGGACGCAGGACTCGGCGAGCTGAGATGAGAACAGCGGAGGCTGGTACCCGAGGCTACACTGAAAAGGGGATAGACCGGTAGCAGACGAGGGAAGCGAGTTGTGGGCGTACTCTGCCCAGGGGAGCTGTTCTGACCAAGACGCAGGGTTACGAAAAGAAAGACTGCGTAAAATGCGACCAACAGTCTGATTGGCCCGCTCGGCTTGACCGTTAGACTGGGGATGAAAGCCGGACGAGAGACTGACGGAAGCCCCAATCAAACGGCAAAACTCCCTCCAAAATTGAGACGTGAACTGCGGGCCTCTGTCGGAAACGACGTCAGACGGAAGGCCATGAATTCGGAAAACATTCTCGATAATGATCTGAGCCGTCTCCTTAGCAGAAGGGAGCTTATCGAGAGGAATGAAATGAGCCGCCTTAGAGAATCTATCGACAACCGTAAGAATAACTGTCTTCCCGCTGATGAAGGCAGTCCGGTGATAAAATCTAAAGCGATGTGAGACCACGGTCGAGAGGGAATGGGAAGCGGTCTGAGACGGCCGGCAGGAGGAGAGTTCCCAGATTTAGTCTGCGCGCAGACCGAACAAGCGGCGACAAATCGACGCGCGTCACGTTCCCGAGTGGGCCACCAGAAACGCTGGCGAATGGAAGCGAGCGTACTCCCGAACGCCGGGGTGGCCGGCTAACTTGGCAGAGTGGGCCCACTGAAGAACGGCCGGACGAGTAGGAACGGGAACGAACAGAAGGTTCCTAGGACAAGCTCGCGGCGACGGAGTGTGAGCGAGTGCTTGCTTTACCTGCCTCTCAATTCCCCAGACAGTCAACCCGACAACACGCCCGTCAGGGAGAATCCCCTCGGGGTCGGTGGAGACCTCAGAAGAACTGAAGAGACGAGATAAAGCATCAGGCTTGGTGTTTTTTGAGCCCGGACGATAAGAAATAACAAACTCGAAACGAGCGAAAAACAGAGCCCAACGAGCCTGACGCGCATTAAGTCGTTTGGCTGAACGGATGTACTCAAGGTTCCTATGGTCAGTCCAAACGACAAAAGGAACGGTCGCCCTCCAACCACTGTCGCCATTCGCCTAGGGCTAAGCGGATGGCGAGCAGTTCGCGATTACCAACATCATAGTTACGTTCTGACGGCGATAAGCGATGAGAGAAAACGCGCAAGGATGGACCTTGCCGTCAGAGAGAGAGCGCTGAGAAAGAATGGCTCCCACGCCCACCTCTGACGCCGTCAACCTCAACAACAAACTGTCTAGAGATGTCAGGTGTAACAAGAATAGGAGCGGATGTAAAACGATTCTTAAGAAGATCAAAAGCTCCCTGGGCGGAAACGGACCACTTAAAGCACGTCTTAACAGAAGTAAGGGCTGTGAGGGGAGCTGCCACCTGACCGAAATTACGGATGAAACGACGATAGAAATTAGCGAAGCCCAGAAAGCGCTGCAGCTCGACGCGTGACTTAGGAACGGGCCAATCAATGACAGCCTGGACCTTAGCGGGATCCATCTTAATGCCCTCAGCGGAAATAACGGAACCGAGAAAAGGGACAGAGGCGGCATGAAAAATGCACTTCTCAGCCTTCACATAAAGACAGTTCTCCAAAAGGCGCTGGAGGACGCGTCGCACGTGCTGAACATGAATCGAGAGAGACGGTGAAAAAATCAGGATATCGTCCATGTAAACGAAAACAAAAATGTTCAGCATGTCTCTCAGGACGTCGTTAACTAGTGCCTGAAAGACAGCTGGAGCGTTAACGAGGCCGAAAGGAAGAACCCGGTATTCAAAGTGCCCTAACGGAGTGTTAAACGCCGTCTTCCACTCGTCCCCCTCCCTGATGCGCACGAGATGGTAGGCGTTACGAAGGTCCAATTTGGTGAAAAACCTGGCTCCCTGCAGGATCTCGAAGGCTGAAGACATAAGAGGAAGCGGATAACGATTCTTAACTGTTATGTCATTCAGCCTCGATAATCCACGCATGGGCGCAGGGACCCGTCCTTCTTCTGAACAAAAAACCCCGCTCCGGCGGGAGAGGAGGAGGAGACTATGGTACCGGCGTCGAGCGAAACCGACAAATAATCCTCGAGAGCCTTACGTTCGGGAGCCGACAGAGAGTATAATCTACTCCCGGGGGGAGTAGTTCCCGGAAGGAGATCAATACTACAGTCATACGACCGGTGTGGAGGGAGAGAAGTGGCCTTGGAACGACTGAACACCGTGCGCAGATCGTGATACTCCTCCGGCACCCCTGTCAAATCGCCAGGCTCCTCCTGTGAAGAAGAGACAGAGGAAACAGGAGGGATAGCAGACATTAAACAGGTCACATGACAAGAAACATTCCAGGATAGGATAGTATTACTAGACCAATTAATAGAAGGGTTATGGCGCACTAGCCAGGGATGACCCAAAACAACAGGTGTAAAAGGTGAACGAAAAATTAAAAAAGAAATGGTTTCGCTATGATTACCAGAGACAGTGAGGGTTAAAGGCAGCGTCTCACGCTGAATCTTGGGGAGAGAACTACCATCTAAAGCGAACAAGGCCGTGGGCTCCCTAACTGTCTGAGAGGAATGTCATGTTCCCGAGCCCAGGTCTCGTCCATAAAACAGCCCTCCGCCCCAGAGTCTATCAAGGCACTGCAGGAAGCAGATGAACCGGGCCAGCGGAGATGGACCGGAAAAGTAGTGCGTGATCCAGAAGGAGAGGCCTGAGTAGTTGCGCTCACCAGTAGCCCTCCTCTTACTGATGAGCTCTGGCTTTTACTGGACATGAGGTGACAAAATGACCAGCGGAGCCGCAGTAGAGACAGAGGCGACTGATGATTCTCCGTTCCTTCTCCTTGGCCGAGATGCGGATACCCCCAGCTGCATAGGCTCAGCATCCGAGCCGGCGGAGGAGGGTGGCAGTGATGCGGCAGGTGGCAGTGATGTGGAGAGGGGAGCAACGGAGAACGCGAGCTCCTTTCCACGAGCTCGGCGACGAAGATCAAACCGTCGCTTCTATGCGAATAGCGAGAGCTATTAAGGAGTCCAGACTGGAAGGAACCTCCCGGGAGAGGATCTCGTCCTTAACCTCGACGAGGAGACCCTCCAGAAAACGAGCGAGCAAAGCCGGCTCGTTCCAGTCACTTGAGGCAGCGAGAGTGCGAAACTCAATAGAATAATCCGTTATGGATCGATTCCCTGACATAGGGAAGACAGGGCCCTGGAAGCCTCCTCCCCAAAAACAGAACGGTCAAAAACCCGTATCATCTCCTCCTTAAAGTCTTGATACTGGTTAATACACTCAGCCCTCGCCTCCCAGACTGCCGTGCCCCACTCACGCGCCCCGTCCGGTAAGGAGAGAAATGACGTAGGCGATGCGGGCTGCGCTCCTGGAGTAAGTGTTGGGCTGGAGAGAGAACACCACATCACACTGAGTGAGGAATGAGCGGCACTCAGTGGGCTCCCAGAGTAACACGGCGGGTTGTTGATCCTGGGCTCCGGAGACTCGGAAACCCTGGAAGTGGGCGGTGGATCGAGGTGGAGTTGGTGAACCTGTCTTGTGAGGTCGGAGACTTGGACGGCCAGGGTCTCAACGGCATGTCGAGCAGCAGACAATTCCTCCTCGTGTCTGCCTAGCATCGCTCCCTGGATCTCGACGGCGGAGTGAAAAGGGTCCGGAGCCGCTGGGTCCATTCTTGGTCTGATTCTTCTGTTATGTACTTGAGTGAAGACCCAAAAGCGGTTTTAACAGAAAACAGAGTTCTTTAATGAAAAAACAGGAATGGCATAAATCCTCTTCCAACGTAGTCAATGGAACAAAAAGAACGTTAGTATAATGCAGGATGCACCTGCCAGGCAGACTCCGACAGGATAGGACAAGGTGGAAGCAAACGCGACGACAGCTTGCTTCTGGCATCAAAAACACAAACAAGAATCAGACACTGAAAGTAGCAGGAACAGAGAGAGAAATAGAGACCTAATCAGAGGGGGAAGAGAGAACAGGTGTGAAAGAGTGAATGAGCTAGTTAGGGGAGATGTAGAACAGCTGAAGAATGAGAGACAGAGAAGGTAACCTAAAAAGACCAGCAGAGAGAGACAGAGTGAAGAGAAAGGACAGGAACAGACATAACAAGACATGACA
>NW_027004024.1:0-5127 GCF_036934945.1 Oncorhynchus masou masou
CTGTTATGTACTTGAGTGAAGACCCAAAAGCGGTTTTAACAGAAAACAGAGTTCTTTAATGAAAAAACAGGAATGGCATAAATCCTCTTCCAACGTTGTCAATGGAACAAAAAGAACGTTAGTATAATGCAGGATGCACCTGCCAGGCAGACTCCGACAGGATAGGACAAGGTGGAAGCAAACGAGACGACAGCTTGCTTCTGGCATGAAAAACACAAACAAGAATCAGACACTGAAAGTAGCAGGAACAGAGAGAGAAATAGAGACCTAATCAGAGGGGGAAGAGAGAACAGGTGAGAAAGAGTGAATGAGCTAGTTAGGGGAGATGTAGAACAGCTGAAGAATGAGAGACAGAGAAGGTAACCTAAAAAGACCAGCAGAGAGAGACAGAGTGAAGAGAAAGGACAGGAACAGACATAACAAGACATGACAGTACCCCCCCACTCACCGAGCGCCTCCTGGCGCACTCCGAGGAGGAAACCTGGCGGCAACGGAGGAAATCATCGATCAGCGAACGGTCCAGCACGTCCCGAGAGGGAACCCAACTCCTCTCCTCAGGACCGTACCCCTCCCAATCCACTAGGTACTGATGACCACGGCCCCGAGGGCGCATGTCCAAAATCTTACGAACCCTGTAGATGGGTGCGCCTCGACAAGGATGGGGGGAGGACGAGCGGGGGCGCGAAGAACGGGCTTAACACAGGAGACATGGAAGACCGGGTGAACGCGACGAAGATAGCGCTGGAGAAGAAGTCGCACTGCGACAGGATTAATGACCTGAGAAATACGGAACGGACCAATGAACCGCGGGGCCAACTTGCGAGAAGCTGTCTTAAGGGGAAGGTTCTGAGTGGAGAGCCATACTCTCTGACCGCAACAATATCTAGGACTCTTGGTCCTACGCTTATTAGCGGCCCTCACAGTCTGCGCCCTATTACGGCAAAGTGCCGACCTGACCCCCTTCCAGGTGCGCTCGCAACGCTGGACAAAAGCCTGAGCGGAGGGGACGCAGGACTCGGCGAGCTGAGATGAGAACAGCGGAGGCTGGTACCCGAGGCTACTCTGAAAAGGAGATAGACCGGTAGCAGACGAAGGAAGCGAGTTGTGGGCGACTCTGCCCAGGGGAGCTGTTCTGACCAAGACGCAGGGTTACGAAAAGAAAGACTGCGTAAAATGCGACCAACAGTCTGATTGGCCCGTTCGGCTTGACCGTTAGACTGGGGATGAAAGCCGGACGAGAGACTGACGGAAGCCCCAATCAAACGGCAAAACTCCCTCCAAAATTGAGACGTGAACTGCGGGCCTCTGTCGGAAACGACGTCAGACGGAAGGCCATGAATTCGGAAAACATTCTCGATAATGATCTGAGCCGTCTCCTTAGCAGAAGGGAGCTTAGCGAGAGGAATGAAATGAGCCGCCTTAGAGAATCTATCGACAACCGTAAGAATAACTGTCTTCCCCGCTGATGAAGGCAGTCCGGTGATAAAATCTAAAGCGATGTGAGACCACGGTCGAGAGGGAATGGGAAGCGGTCTGAGACGGCCGGCAGGAGGAGAGTTCCCAGATTTAGTCTGCGCGCAGACCGAACAAGCGGCGACAAATCGACGCGCGTCACGTTCCCGAGTGGGCCACCAGAAACGCTGGCGAATGGAAGCGAGCGTACTCCCGAACGCCGGGGTGGCCGGCTAACTTGGCAGAGTGGGCCCACTGAAGAACGGCCGGACGAGTAGGAACGGGAACGAACAGAAGGTTCCTAGGACAAGCTCGCGGCGACGGAGTGTGAGCGAGTGCTTGCTTTACCTGCCTCTCAATTCCCCAGACAGTCAACCCGACAACACGCCCCCAGGGAGAATCCCCTCGGGGTCGGTGGAGACCTCAGAAGAACTGAAGAGACGAGATAAAGCATCAGGCTTGGTGTTTTTTGAGCCCGGACGATAAGAAATAACAAACTCGAAACGAGCGAAAAACAGAGCCCAACGAGCCTGACGCGCATTAAGTCGTTTGGCTGAACGGATGTACTCAAGGTTCCTATGGTCAGTCCAAACGACAAAAGGAACGGTCGCCCTCCAACCACTGTCGCCATTCGCCTAGGGCTAAGCGGATGGCGAGCAGTTCGCGATTACCAACATCATAGTTACGTTCTGACGGCGATAAGCGATGAGAGAAAAACGCGCAAGGATGGACCTTGCCGTCAGAGAGAGAGCGCTGAGAAAGAATGGCTCCCACGCCCACCTCTGACGCGTCAACCTCAACAACAAACTGTCTAGAGATGTCAGGTGTAACAAGAATAGGTGCGGATGTAAAACGATTCTTAAGAAGATCAAAAGCTCCCTGGGCGGAAACGGACCACTTAAAGCACGTCTTAACAGAAGTAAGGGCTGTGAGGGGAGCTGCCACCTGACCGAAATTACGGATGAAACGACGATAGAAATTAGCGAAGCCCAGAAAGCGCTGCAGCTCGACGCGTGACTTAGGAACGGGCCAATCAATGACAGCCTGGACCTTAGCGGGATCCATCTTAATGCCCTCAGCGGAAATAACGGAACCGAGAAAAGGGACAGAGGCGGCATGAAAAGTGCACTTCTCAGCCTTCACATAAAGACAGTTCTCCAAAAGGCGCTGGAGGACGCGTCGCACGTGCTGAACATGAATCGGGAGAGACGGTGAAAAAATCAGGATATCGTCCATGTAAACGAAAACAAAAATGTTCAGCATGTCTCTCAGGACGTCGTTAACTAGTGCCTGAAAGACAGCTGGAGCGTTAACGAGGCCGAAAGGAAGAACCCGGTATTCAAAGTGCCCTAACGGAGTGTTAAACGCCGTCTTCCACTCGTCCCCCTCCCTGATGCGCACGAGATGGTAGGCGTTACGAAGGTCCAATTTGGTGAAAAACCTGGCTCCCTGCAGGATCTCGAAGGCTGAAGACATAAGAGGAAGCGGATAACGATTCTTAACTGTTATGTCATTCAGCCCTCGATAATCCACGCATGGGCGCAGGGACCCGTCCTTCTTCTGAACAAAAAAACCCCGCTCCCGGCGGGAGAGGAGGAGGAGACTATGGTACCAGCGTCGAGCGAAACAGACAAATAATCCTCGAGAGCCTTACGTTCGGGAGCCGACAGAGAGTATAATCTACCCCGGGGGAGTAGTTCCCGGAAGGAGATCAATACTACAGTCATACGACCGGTGTGGAGGGAGAGAAGTGGCCTTGGAACGACTGAACACCGTGCGCAGATCGTGATACTCCTCCGGCACCCCTGTCAAATCGCCAGGCTCCTCCTGTGAAGAAGGGACAGAGGAAACAGGAGGGATAGCAGACATTAAACAGGTCACATGACAAGAAACATTCCAGGATAGGATAGTATTACTAGACCAATTAATAGAAGGGTTATGGCGCACTAGCCAGGGATGACCCAAAACAACAGGTGTAAAAGGTGAACTGAAAAATTAAAAAAGAAATGGTTTCGCTATGATTACCAGAGACAGTGAGGGTTAAAGGCAGCGTCTCACGCTGAATCTTGGGGGAGAGAACTACCATCTAAAGCGAACAAGGCCGTGGGCTCCCTTAACTGTCTGAGAGGGAATGTCATGTTCCGAGCCCAGGTCTCGTCCATAAAACAGCCCTCCGCCCCAGAGTCTATCAAGGCACTGCAGGAAGCAGATGAACCGGGCCAGCGAAGATGGACCGGAAAGGTAGTGCGTGATCCAGAAGGAGAGGCCTGAGTAGTTGCGCCACCAGCAGCCTCCTCTTACTGATGAGCTCTGGCTTTTACTGGACATGAGGTGACAAAATGACCAGCGGGAGCCGCAGAGACAGAGGCGACAGATTCTCCGTCTCTTCTCCTGGCCGAGATGCGGATACCCCCCAGCTGCATAGGCTCAGCATCCGAGCCGCAGAGGAGGGTGGCAGTGATGCGGCAGGTGGCAGTGATGGGAGAGGGAGCAACGGAGAACGCGAACCCTTTCCACGTGCTCGGCGACGAAGATCAAACCGTCGCTCATGCGAATAGCGAGCTATTAAGGAGTCCAGACTGGAAGGAACCTCCCTGGAGAGGACCTCATCCCTTTAACCTCGACGAGGAGACCCTCCAGAAAACGAGCGAGCAGCCGGCCTGCTCCAGTCACTAGAGGCAGCGAGAAAAGGAAACTCAATAGAATAATCCGTTATGGATCGATTCCCTGACATAGGGAAGACAGGGCCCTGAAGCCCTCCTCCTAAAAACAGAACGGTCAAAAACCCGTATCATCTCCTCCTTAAAGTCCTGATACTGGTTAATACACTCAGCTCCGCCTCCCAGATTGCCGTGTACTCCCACTCACGCGCCCCTCGTCCTCGGTAAGGAGAGAAATGACGTAGGCGATGCGGGCTGCGCTCTCCTGGAGGTGTGCCATTGGAGAGAGAACACCACGTCACACTGAGTGAGGAATGAGCGGCACTCAGTGGGCTCCCCAGAGTAACACGGCGGGTTGTTGATCCTGGGCTCCGGAGACTCGGAAACCCTGGAAGTGGGCGGTGGATCGAGGTGGAGTTGGTGAACCCGTCTTGTGAGGTCGGAGACTTGGACGGCCAGGGTCTCAACGGCATGTCGAGCAGCAGACAATTCCTCCTCGTGTCTGCCTAGCATCGCTCCCTGGATCTCGACGGCGGAGTGAAAAGGGTCCGGAGCCGCTGGGTCCATTCTTGGTCTGATTCTTCTGTTATGTACTTGAGTGAAGACCCAAAAGCGGTTTTAACAGAAAACAGAGTTCTTTAATGAAAAAACAGGAATGGCATAAATCCTCTTCCAACGTTGTCAATGGAACAAAAAGAACGTTAGTATAATGCAGGATGCACCTGCCAGGCAGACTCCGACAGGATAGGACAAGGTGGAAGCAAACGAGACGACAGCTTGCTTCTGGCATGAAAAACACAAACAAGAATCAGACACTGAAAGTAGCAGGAACAGAGAGAGAAATAGAGACCTAATCAGAGGGGGAAGAGAGAACAGGTGAGAAAGAGTGAATGAGCTAGTTAGGGGAGATGTAGAACAGCTGAAGAATGAGAGACAGAGAAGGTAACCTAAAAAGACCAGCAGAGAGAGACAGAGTGAAGAGAAAGGACAGGAACAGACATAACAAGACATGACA
>NW_027004025.1:0-5126 GCF_036934945.1 Oncorhynchus masou masou
TGTTATGTACTTGAGTGAAGACCCAAAAGCGGTTTTAACAGAAAACAGAGTTCTTTAATGAAAAACAGGAATGGCATAAATCCTCTTCCAACGTTGACAATGGAACAAAAAGAACGTAGTATAGTGCAGGATGCACCTGCCAGGCAGACTCCGACAGGATAGGACAAGGTGGAAGCAAACGAGACGACAGCTTGCTTCTGGCATCAAAAACACAAACAAGAATCAGACACTGAAAGTAGCAGGAACAGAGAGAGAAATAGAGACCTAATCAGAGGGGGAAGAGAGAACAGGTGTGAAAGAGTGAATGAGCTAGTTAGGGGAGATGTAGAACAGCTGAAGAATGAGAGACAGAGAAGGTAACCTAAAAAGACCAGCAGAGAGAGACAGAGTGAAGAGAAAGGACAGGAACAGACATAACAAGACATGACAGTACCCCCCCACTCACCGAGCGCCTCCTGGCGCACTCGAGGAGGAAACCTGGCGGCAACGGAGGAAATCATCGATCAGCGAACGGTCCAGCACGTCCCGAGAGGGAACCCAACTCCTCTCCTCAGGACCGTACCCCTCCCAATCCACTAGGTACTGATGACCACGGCCCCGAGGGCGCATGTCCAAAATCTTACGAACCCTGTAGATGGGTGCGCCTCGACAAGGATGGGGGGGAGGGACGAGCGGGGCGCGAAGAACGGGCTTAACACAGGAGACATGGAAGACCGGGTGAACGCGACGAAGATAGCGCGGGAGAAGAAGTCGCACTGCGACAGGATTAATGACCTGGGAAATACGGAACGGACCAATGAACCACGGGGCCAACTTGCGAGAAGCTGTCTTAAGGGGAAGGTTCTGAGTGGAGAGCCATACTCTCTGACCGCAACAATATCTAGGACTCTTGGTCCTACGCTTATTAGCGGCCCTCACAGTCTGCGCCCTATTACGGCAAAGTGCCGACCTGACCCCCTTCCAGGTGCGCTCGCAACGCTGGACAAAAGCCTGAGCGGAGGGGACGCAGGACTCGGCGAGCTGAGATGAGAACAGCGGAGGCTGGTACCCGAGGCTACTCTGAAAAGGAGATAGACCGGTAGCAGACGAGGGAAGCGAGTTGTGGGCGTACTCTGCCCAGGGGAGCTGTTCTGACCAAGACGCAGGGTTACGAAAAGAAAGACTGCGTAAAATGCGACCAACAGTCTGATTGGCCCGTTCGGCTTGACCGTTAGACTGGGGATGAAAGCCGGACGAGAGACTGACGGAAGCCCCAATCAAACGGCAAAACTCCCTCCAAAATTGAGACGTGAACTGCGGGCCTCTGTCGGAAACGACGTCAGACGGAAGGCCATGAATTCGGAAAACATTCTCGATAATGATCTGAGCCGTCTCCTTAGCAGAAGGGAGCTTAGCGAGAGGAATGAAATGAGCCGCCTTAGAGAATCTATCGACAACCGTAAGAATAACTGTCTTCCCCGCTGATGAAGGCAGTCCGGTGATGAAATCTAAAGCGATGTGAGACCACGGTCGAGAGGGAATGGGAAGCGGTCTGAGACGGCCGGCAGGAGGAGAGTTCCCAGATTTAGTCTGCGCGCAGACCGAACAAGCGGCGACAAATCGACGCCGTCACGTTCCCGAGTGGGCCACCAGAAACGCTGGCGAATGGAAGCGAGCGTACTCCGAACGCCGGGGTGGCCGGCTAACTTGGCAGAGTGGGCCCACTGAAGAACGGCCGGACGAGTAGGAACGGGAACGAACAGAAGGTTCCTAGGACAAGCTCGCGGCGACGGAGTGTGAGCGAGTGCTTGCTTTACCTGCCTCTCAATTCCCCAGACAGTCAACCCGACAACACGCCCTTCAGGGAGAATCCCCTCGGGGTCGGTGGAGACCTCAGAAGAACTGAAGAGACGAGATAAAGCATCAGGCTTGGTGTTTTTGAGCCCGGACGATAAGAAATAACAAACTCGAAACGAGCGAAAAACAGAGCCCAACGAGCCTGACGCGCATTAAGTCGTTTGGCTGAACGGATGTACTCAAGGTTCCTATGGTCAGTCCAAACGACAAAAGGAACGGTCGCCCTCCAACCACTGTCGCCATTCGCCTAGGGCTAAGCGGATGGCGAGCAGTTCGCGATTACCAACATCATAGTTACGTTCTGACGGCGATAAGCGATGAGAGAAAAACGCGCAAGGATGGACCTTGCCGTCAGAGAGAGAGCGCTGAGAAAGAATGGCTCCCACGCCCACCTCTGACGCGTCAACCTCAACAACAAACTGACTAGAGATGTCAGGTGTAACAAGAATAGGTGCGGATGTAAAACGATTCTTAAGAAGATCAAAAGCTCCCTGGGCGGAAACGGACCACTTAAAGCACGTCTTAACAGAAGTAAGGGCTGTGAGGGGAGCTGCCACCTGACCGAAATTACGGATGAAACGACGATAGAAATTAGCGAAGCCCAGAAAGCGCTGCAGCTCGACGCGTGACTTAGGAACGGGCCAATCAATGACAGCCTGGACCTTAGCGGGATCCATCTTAATGCCCTCAGCGGAAATAACGGAACCGAGAAAAGGGACAGAGGCGGCATGAAAAGTGCACTTCTCAGCCTTCACATAAAGACAGTTCTCCAAAAGGCGCTGGAGGACGCGTCGCACGTGCTGAACATGAATCGAGAGAGACGGTGAAAAATCAGGATATCGTCCATGTAAACGAAAACAAAAATGTTCAGCATGTCTCTCAGGACGTCGTTAACTAGTGCCTGAAAGACAGCTGGAGCGTTAACGAGGCCGAAAGGAAGAACCCGGTATTCAAAGTGCCCTAACGGAGTGTTAAACGCCGTCTTCCACTCGTCCCCCTCCCTGATGCGCACGAGATGGTAGGCGTTACGAAGGTCCAATTTGGTGAAAAACCTGGCTCCCTGCAGGATCTCGAAGGCTGAAGACATAAGAGGAAGCGGATAACGATTCTTAACTGTTATGTCATTCAGCCCTCGATAATCCACGCATGGGCGCAGGGACCCGTCCTTCTTCTGAACAAAAAACCCCGCTCCGGCGGGAGAGGAGGAGGAGACTATGGTACCGGCGCCGAGCGAAACCGACAAATAATCCTCGAGAGCCTTACGTTCGGGAGCCGACAGAGAGTATAATCTACTCCCGGGGGGAGTAGTTCCCGGAAGGAGATCAATACTACAGTCATACGACCGGTGTGGAGGGAGAGAAGTGGCCTTGGAACGACTGAACACCGTGCGCAGATCGTGATACTCCTCCGGCACCCCTGTCAAATCGCCAGGCTCCTCCTGTGAAGAAGAGACAGAGGAAACAGGAGGGATAGCAGACATTAAACAGGTCACATGACAAGAAACATTCCAGGATAGGATAGTATTACTAGACCAATTAATAGAAGGGTTATGGCGCACTAGCCAGGGATGACCCAAAACAACAGGTGTAAAAGGTGAACGAAAAATTAAAAAAGAAATGGTTTCGCTATGATTACCAGAGACAGTGAGGGTTAAAGGCAGCGTCTCACGCTGAATCTTGGGGAGAGAACTACCATCTAAAGCGAACAAGGCCGTGGGCTCCCTAACTGTCTGAGAGGAATGTCATGTTCCCGAGCCCAGGTCTCGTCCATAAAACAGCCCTCCGCCCCAGAGTCTATCAAGGCACTGCAGGAAGCAGATGAACCGGGCCAGCGGAGATGGACCGGAAAGGTAGTGCGTGATCCAGAAGGAGAGGCCTGAGTAGTTGCGCTCACCAGTAGCCCTCCCCTTACTGATGAGCTCTGGCTTTTACTGGACATGAGGTGACAAAATGACCAGCGGAGCCGCAGTAGAGACAGAGGCGATTGGTGATTCTCCGTTCCTTCTCCTTGGCCGAGATGCGGATACCCCCCAGCTGCATAGGCTCAGCATCCGAGCCGGCGGAGGAGGGTGGCAGTGATGCGGCAGGTGGCAGTGATGTGGAGAGGGGAGCAACGGAGAACGCGAGCTCCTTTCCACGAGCTCGGCGACGAAGATCAAACCGTCGCTCTATGCGAATAGCGAGGGCTATTAAGGAGTCCAGACTGGAAGGAACCTCCCGGGAGAGGATCTCATCCTTAACCTCGACGAGGAGACCCTCCAGAAAACGAGCGAGCAAAGCCGGCTCGTTCCAGTCACTAGAGGCAGCGAGAGTGCGAAACTCAATAGAATAATCCGTTATGGATCGATTCCCCTGACATAGGGAAGACAGGGCCCTGGAAGCCTCCTCCCCAAAAACAGAACGGTCAAAAACCCGTATCATCTCCTCCTTAAAGTCCTGAAACTGGTTAATACACTCAGCCCTCGCCTCCCAGATTGCCGTGCCCCACTCACGCGCCCCGTCCGGTAAGGAGAGAAATGACGTAGGCGATGCGGGCTGCGCTCCTGGAGTAAGTGTTGGGCTGGAGAGAGAACACCACATCACACTGAGTGAGGAATGAGCGGCACTCAGTGGGCTCCCCAGAGTAACAGGGCGGGTTGTTGATCCTGGGCTCCGGAGACTCGGAAACCCTGGAAGTGGGCGGTGGATCGAGGTGGAGTTGGTGAACCTGTCTTGTGAGGTCGGAGACTTGGACGGCCAGGGTCTCAACGGCATGTCGAGCAGCAGACAATTCCTCCTCGTGTCTGCCTAGCATCGCTCCCTGGATCTCGACGGCGGAGTGAAAAGGGTCCGGAGCCGCTGGGTCCATTCTTGGTCTGATTCTTCTGTTATGTACTTGAGTGAAGACCCAAAAGCGGTTTTAACAGAAAACAGAGTTCTTTAATGAAAAACAGGAATGGCATAAATCCTCTTCCAACGTTGACAATGGAACAAAAAGAACGTAGTATAGTGCAGGATGCACCTGCCAGGCAGACTCCGACAGGATAGGACAAGGTGGAAGCAAACGAGACGACAGCTTGCTTCTGGCATCAAAAACACAAACAAGAATCAGACACTGAAAGTAGCAGGAACAGAGAGAGAAATAGAGACCTAATCAGAGGGGGAAGAGAGAACAGGTGTGAAAGAGTGAATGAGCTAGTTAGGGGAGATGTAGAACAGCTGAAGAATGAGAGACAGAGAAGGTAACCTAAAAGACCAGCAGAGAGAGACAGAGTGAAGAGAAAGGACAGGAACAGACATAACAAGACATGA
>NW_027004026.1:0-5126 GCF_036934945.1 Oncorhynchus masou masou
CTGTCATGTCTTGTTATGTCTGTTCCTGTCCTTTCTCTTCATTCTCTCTCTCTGCTGGTCTTTTTAGGTTACCTTCTCTGTCTCTCATTCCTCAGCTGTTCTACATCTGCCCTAACTAGCTCTTTCACTCTTCCCCACCTGTTCTCTCTTCCCCCTCTGATTAGGTCTCTATTTCTCTCTCTGTTCCTGCTACTTTCAGTGTCTGATTCTTGTTTGTGTTTTTTGATGCCAGAAGCAAGCTGTCGTCTCGTTTGCTTCCACCTTGTCCTGTCCTGTCGGAGTCTGCCTGGCAGGAGCATCCTGCACTATACTAACGTTCTTTTTGTTCCGCTGACAACGTTGGAAGAGGATTTATGCCATTCCTGTATTTTCATTAAAGAACTCTGTTTTCTGTTAAAACCGCTTTTGGGTCTTCACTCAAGTTCATAACAGAAGAATCAGACCAAGAATGGACCCAGCGGCTCCGGACCCTTTTCACTCCGCCGTCGAGATCCAGGGAGCGATGCTAGGCAGACACGAGGAGGAATTGTCTGCTGCTCAACATGCCGTTGAGACCCTGGCCGTCCAAGTCTCCGACCTCACAAGACGGGTTCACCAACTCCACCTCGATCCACCGCCCACTTCCAGGGTTTCCGAGTCTCCGGAGCCCAGGATCAACAACCCGCCGTGTTACTCTGGGGAGCCCACTGAGTGCCGCTCATTCCTCACTCAGTGTGATGTGGTGTTCTCTCTCCAGCCCAACACTTACTCCAGGAGCGCAGCCCGCATCGCCTACGTCATTTCTCTCCTTACCGGACGGGCGCGTGAGTGGGGCACGGCAGTCTGGGAGGCGAGGGCTGAGTGTATTAACCAGTATCAGGACTTTAAGGAGGAGATGATACGGGTTTTTGACCGTTCTGTTTTTGGCGAGGAGGCTTCCAGGGCCCTGTCTTCCCTATGTCAGGGGAATAGATCCATAACGGATTATTCTATTGAGTTTCGCACTCTCGCTGCCTCTAGTGACTGGAACGAGGCCGGCTTTGCTCGCTCGTTTTCTGGAGGGTCTCCACGTCGAGGTTAAGGATGAGATCCTCTCCCGGGAGGTTCCTTCCAGTCTGGACTCCTTAATAGCTCTCGCTATTCGCATGAGAGCGACGGTTTGATCTTCGTCGCCGAGCTCGTGGAAAGGAGCTCACGTTCTCCGTTGCTCCCTCTCCACATCACTGCCACCTGCCGCATCACTGCCACCCTCCTCCGCCGGCTCGGATGCTGAGCCTATGCAGCTGGGGGTATTCGCATCTCGGCCAAGGAGAGGGAACGGAGAATCACCAATCGCCTCTGTCTCTACTGCGGCTCCGCTGGTCATTTTGTCTCCTCATGTCCAGTAAAAGCCAGAGCTCATCAGTAAGAGGAGGGCTACTGGTGAGCGCAACTACTCAGGCCTCTCCTTCTGGATCACGCACTACCTTTCCGGTCCATCTCCGCTGGCCCGGTTCATCTGCTTCCTGCAGTGCCTTGATAGACTCTGGGGCGGAGGGCTGTTTTATGGGCGAGACCTGGGCTCGGAACACATTTATTCCTCTCAGACAGTTAGGGGGAGCCCAGGGCCTTGTTCGCTTTAGATGGTAGTTCTCTCTCCAAGATTCAGCGTGAGACGCTGCCTTTAACCTCACTGTCTCTGGTAATCATAGCAAAACCATTTCTTTTTAATTTTTCGTTCTACCTTTTACACCTGTTGTTTTGGGTCATCCCTGGCTAGTGCGCCATAACCCTTCTATTAATTGGTCTAGTAATACTATCCTATCCTGGAATGTTTCTTGTCATGTAACCTGTTTAATGTCTGCTATCCCTCCTGTTTCCTCTGTCTCTTCTTCACAGGAGGAGCCTGGCGATTTGACAGGGGTGCCGGAGGAGTATCACGATCTGCGCACGGTGTTCAGTCGTTCCAAGGCCACTTCTCTCCCTCCACACCGGTCGTATGACTGTAGTATTGATCTCCTTCCGGGAACTACTCCCCCCGGGGTAGATTATACTCTCTGTCGGCTCCCGAACGTAAGGCTCTCGAGGATTATTTGTCGGTTTCGCTCGGCGCCGGTACCATAGTCTCCTCCTCCTCCCCCGCCGGAGCGGGGTTTTTTGTTCAGAAGAAGGACGGGTCCCTGCGCCCATGCGTGGATTATCGAGGGCTGAATGACATAACAGTTAAGAATCGTTATCCGCTTCCTCTTATGTCTTCAGCCTTCGAGATCCTGCAGGGAGCCAGGTTTTCACCAAATTGGACCTTCGTAACGCCTACCATCTCGTGCGCATCAGGGAGGGGACGAGTGGAAGACGGCGTTTAACACTCCGTTAGGGCACTTTGAATACCGGGTTCTTCCTTTCGGCCTCGTTAACGCTCCAGCTGTCTTTCAGGCACTAGTTAACGACGTCCTGAGAGACATGCTGAACATTTTTGTTTTCGTTTACATGGACGATATCCTGATTTTTCTCCGTCTCTCTCGATTCATGTTCAGCACGTGCGGCGCGTCCTCCAGCGCCTTTTGGAGAACTGTCTTTATGTGAAGGCTGAGAAGTGCATTTTTCATGCCGCCTCTGTTCCTTTTCTCGGTTCCGTTATTTCCGCTGAGGGCATTAAGATGGATCCCGCTAAGGTCCAGGCTGTCATTGATTGGCCCGTTCCTAAGTCACGCGTCGAGCTGCAGCGCTTTCTGGGCTTCGCTAATTTCTATCGTCGTTTCATCCGTAATTTCGGTCAGGTGGCAGCTCCCCTCACAGCCCTTACTTCTGTTAAGACGTGCTTTAAGTGGTCCGTTTCCGCCCAGGGAGCTTTTGATCTTCTTAAGAATCGTTTTACATCCGCACCTATTCTTGTTACACCTGACATCTCTAGTCAGTTTGTTGTTGAGGTTGACGCGTCAGAGGTGGGCGTGGGAGCCATTCTTTCTCAGCGCTCTCTCTCTGACGGCAAGGTCCATCCTTGCGCGTTTTTCTCTCATCGCTTATCGCCGTCAGAACGTAACTATGATGTTGGTAATCGCGAACTGCTCGCCATCCGCTTAGCCCTAGGCGAATGGCGACAGTGGTTGGAGGGGCGACCGTTCCTTTTGTCGTTTGGACTGACCATAGGAACCTTGAGTACATCCGTTCAGCCAAACGACTTAATGCGCGTCAGGCTCGTTGGGCTCTGTTTTTCGCTCGTTTCGAGTTTGTTATTTCTTATCGTCCGGGCTCAAAAAACACCAAGCCTGATGCTTTATCTCGTCTCTTCAGTTCTTCTGAGGTCTCCACCGACCCCGAGGGGATTCTCCCTGACGGGCGTGTTGTCGGGTTGACTGTCTGGGGAATTGAGAGGCAGGTAAAGCAAGCACTCGCTCACACTCCGTCGCCGCGAGCTTGTCCTAGGAACCTTCTGTTCGTTCCCGTTCCTACTCGTCCGGCCGTTCTTCAGTGGGCCCACTCTGCCAAGTTAGCCGGCCACCCCGGCGTTCGGGTACGCTCGCTTCCATTCGCCAGCGTTTCTGGTGGCCCACTCGGGAACGTGACGCGCGTCGATTTGTCGCCGCTTGTTCGGTCTGCGCGCAGACTAAATCTGGGAACTCTCCTCCTGCCGGCCGTCTCAGACCGCTTCCCATTCCCTCTCGACCGTGGTCTCACATCGCTTTAGATTTTATCACCGGACTGCCTTCATCAGCGGGGAGGACAGTTATTCTTACGGTTGTCGATAGATTCTCTAAGGCGGCTCATTTCATTCCTCTCGATAAGCTCCCTTCTGCTAAGGAGACGGCTCAGATCATTATCGAGAATGTTTTCCGAATTCATGGCCTTCCGTCTGACGTCGTTTCCGACAGAGGCCCGCAGTTCACGTCTCAATTTTGGAGGGAGTTTTGCCATTTGATTGGGGCTTCCGTCAGTCTCTCGTCCGGCTTTCATCCCCAGTCTAACGGTCAAGCCGAACGGGCCAATCAGACTGTTGGTCGCATTTTACGCAGTCTTTCTTTTCGTAACCCTGCGTCTTGGTCAGAACAGCTCCCTGGGCAGAGTACGCCCACAACTCGCTTCCCTCGTCTGCTACCGGTCTATCCCCTTTTCAGAGTAGCCTCGGGTACCAGCCTCCGCTGTTCTCATCTCAGCTCGCCGAGTCCTGCGTTCCCTCCGCTCAGGCTTTTGTCCAGCGTTGCGAGCGCACCTGGAAGGGGGTCAGGTCGGCACTTTGCCGTAATAGGGCGCAGACTGTGAGGGCCGCTAATAAGCGTAGGACCAAGAGTCCTAGATATTGTTGCGGTCAGAGAGTATGGCTCTCCACTCAGAACCTTCCCCTTAAGACAGCTTCTCGCAAGTTGGCCCCGCGGTTCATTGGTCCGTTCCGTATTTCCCAGGTCATTAATCCTGTCGCAGTGCGACTTCTTCTCCCGCGCTATCTTCGTCGCGTTCACCCGGTCTTCCATGTCTCCTGTGTTAAGCCCGTTCTTCGCGCCCCGCTCGTCCCTCCCCCCCCATCCTTGTCGAGGCGCACCCATCTACAGGGTTCGTAAGATTTTGGACATGCGCCCTCGGGGCCGTGGTCATCAGTACCTAGTGGATTGGGAGGGGTACGGTCCTGAGGAGAGGAGTTGGGTTCCCTCTCGGGACGTGCTGGACCGTTCGCTGATCGATGATTTCCTCCGTTGCCGCCAGGTTTCCTCCTCGAGTGCGCCAGGAGGCGCTCGGTGAGTGGGGGGTACTGTCATGTCTTGTTATGTCTGTTCCTGTCCTTTCTCTTCATTCTCTCTCTCTGCTGGTCTTTTTAGGTTACCTTCTCTGTCTCTCATTCCTCAGCTGTTCTACATCTGCCCTAACTAGCTCTTTCACTCTTCCCCACCTGTTCTCTCTTCCCCCTCTGATTAGGTCTCTATTTCTCTCTCTGTTCCTGCTACTTTCAGTGTCTGATTCTTGTTTGTGTTTTTTGATGCCAGAAGCAAGCTGTCGTCTCGTTTGCTTCCACCTTGTCCTGTCCTGTCGGAGTCTGCCTGGCAGGAGCATCCTGCACTATACTAACGTTCTTTTTGTTCCGCTGACAACGTTGGAAGAGGATTTATGCCATTCCTGTATTTTCATTAAAGAACTCTGTTTTCTGTTAAAACCGCTTTTGGGTCTTCACTCAAGTTCAT
>NW_027004027.1:0-5126 GCF_036934945.1 Oncorhynchus masou masou
TGTTATGTACTTGAGTGAAGACCCAAAAGCGGTTTTAACAGAAAACAGAGTTCTTTAATGAAAAACAGGAATGGCATAAATCCTCTTCCAACGTTGACAATGGAACAAAAAGAACGTAGTATAGTGCAGGATGCACCTGCCAGGCAGACTCCGACAGGATAGGACAAGGTGGAAGCAAACGAGACGACAGCTTGCTTCTGGCATCAAAAACACAAACAAGAATCAGACACTGAAAGTAGCAGGAACAGAGAGAGAAATAGAGACCTAATCAGAGGGGGAAGAGAGAACAGGTGAGAAAGAGTGAATGAGCTAGTTAGGGGAGATGTAGAACAGCTGAAGAATGAGAGACAGAGAAGGTAACCTAAAAAGACCAGCAGAGAGAGACAGAGTGAAGAGAAAGGACAGGAACAGACATAACAAGACATGACAGTACCCCCCACTCACCGAGCGCCTCCTGGCGCACTCGAGGAGGAAACCTGGCGGCAACGGAGGAAATCATCGATCAGCGAACGGTCCAGCACGTCCCGAGAGGGAACCCAACTCCTCTCCTCAGGACCGTACCCCTCCCAATCCACTAGGTACTGATGACCACGGCCCCGAGGGCGCATGTCCAAAATCTTACGAACCCTGTAGATGGGTGCGCCCTCGACAAGGATGGGGGGAGGGACGAGCGGGGGCGCGAAGAACGGGCTTAACACAGGAGACATGGAAGACCGGGTGAACGCGACGAAGATAGCGCGGGAGAAGAAGTCGCACTGCGACAGGATTAATGACCTGGGAAATACGGAACGGACCAATGAACCGCGGGGCCAACTTGCGAGAAGCTGTCTTAAGGGGAAGGTTCTGAGTGGAGAGCCATACTCTCTGACCGCAACAATATCTAGGACTCTTGGTCCTACGCTTATTAGCGGCCCTCACAGTCTGCGCCCTATTACGGCAAAGTGCCGACCTGACCCCCTTCCAGGTGCGCTCGCAACGCTGGACAAAAGCCTGAGCGGAGGGGACGCAGGACTCGGCGAGCTGAGATGAGAACAGCGGAGGCTGGTACCCGAGGCTACTCTGAAAGGAGATAGACCGGTAGCAGACGAGGGAAGCGAGTTGTGGGCGTACTCTGCCCAGGGAGCTGTTCTGACCAAGACGCAGGGTTACGAAAAGAAAGACTGCGTAAAATGCGACCAACAGTCTGATTGGCCCGTTCGGCTTGGCCGTTAGACTGGGGATGAAAGCCGGACGAGAGACTGACGGAAGCCCCAATCAAACGGCAAAACTCCCTCCAAAATTGAGACGTGAACTGCGGGCCTCTGTCGGAAACGACGTCAGACGGAAGGCCATGAATTCGGAAAACATTCTCGATAATGATCTGAGCCGTCTCCTTAGCAGAAGGGAGCTTAGCGAGAGGAATGAAATGAGCCGCCTTAGAGAATCTATCGACAACCGTAAGAATAACTGTCTTCCCCGCTGATGAAGGCAGTCCGGTGATGAAATCTAAAGCGATGTGAGACCACGGTCGAGAGGGAATGGGAAGCGGTCTGAGACGGCCGGCAGGAGGAGAGTTCCCAGATTTAGTCTGCGCGCAGACCGAACAAGCGGCGACAAATCGACGCGCGTCACGTTCCCGAGTGGGCCACCAGAAACGCTGGCGAATGGAAGCGAGCGTACCCCGAACGCCGGGGTGGCCGGCTAACTTGGCAGAGTGGGCCCACTGAAGAACGGCCGGACGAGTAGGAACGGGAACGAACAGAAGGTTCCTAGGACAAGCTCGCGGCGACGGAGTGTGAGCGAGTGCTTGCTTTACCTGCCTCTCAATTCCCCAGACAGTCAACCCGACAACACGCCCTTCAGGGAGAATCCCTCGGGGTCGGTGGAGACCTCAGAAGAACTGAAGAGACGAGATAAAGCATCAGGCTTGGTGTTCTTTGAGCCCGGACGATAAGAAATAACAAACTCGAAACGAGCGAAAAACAGAGCCCAACGAGCCTGACGCGCATTAAGTCGTTTGGCTGAACGGATGTACTCAAGGTTCCTATGGTCAGTCCAAACGACAAAAGGAACGGTCGCCCCTCCAACCACTGTCGCCATTCGCCTAGGGCTAAGCGGATGGCGAGCAGTTCGCGATTACCAACATCATAGTTACGTTCTGACGGCGATAAGCGATGAGAGAAAAACGCGCAAGGATGGACCTTGCCGTCAGAGAGAGAGCGCTGAGAAAGAATGGCTCCCACGCCCCCCTCTGACGCGTCAACCTCAACAACAAACTGACTAGAGATGTCAGGTGTAACAAGAATAGGTGCGGATGTAAAACGATTCTTAAGAAGATCAAAAGCTCCCTGGGCGGAAACGGACCACTTAAAGCACGTCTTAACAGAAGTAAGGGCTGTGAGGGGAGCTGCCACCTGACCGAAATTACGGATGAAACGACGATAGAAATTAGCGAAGCCCAGAAAGCGCTGCAGCTCGACGCGTGACTTAGGAACGGGCCAATCAATGACAGCCTGGACCTTAGCGGGATCCATCTTAATGCCCTCAGCGGAAATAACGGAACCGAGAAAAGGGACAGAGGCGGCATGAAAAGTGCACTTCTCAGCCTTCACATAAAGACAGTTCTCCAAAAGGCGCTGGAGGACGCGTCGCACGTGCTGAACATGAATCGAGAGAGACGGTGAAAAAATCAGGATATCGTCCATGTAAACGAAAACAAAATGTTCAGCATGTCTCTCAGGACGTCGTTAACTAGTGCCTGAAAGACAGCTGGAGCGTTAACGAGGCCGAAAGGAAGAACCCGGTATTCAAAGTGCCCTAACGGAGTGTTAAACGCCGTCTTCCACTCGTCCCCCTCCCTGATGCGCACGAGATGGTAGGGCGTTACGAAGGTCCAATTTGGTGAAAAACCTGGCTCCCTGCAGGATCTCGAAGGCTGAAGACATAAGAGGAAGCGGATAACGATTCTTAACTGTTATGTCATTCAGCCCTCGATAATCACGCATGGGCGCAGGGACCCGTCCTTCTTCTGAACAAAAAAAAACCCCGCTCCGGCGGGAGAGGAGGAGGAGACTATGGTACCGGCGTCGAGCGAAACCGACAAATAATCCTCGAGAGCCTTACGTTCGGGAGCCGACAGAGAGTATAATCTACCCCGGGGGAGTAGTTCCCGGAAGGAGATCAATACTACAGTCATACGACCGGTGTGGAGGGAGAGAAGTGGCCTTGGAACGACTGAACACCGTGCGCAGATCGTGATACTCCTCCGGCACCCCTGTCAAATCGCCAGGCTCCTCCTGTGAAGAAGAGACAGAGGAAACAGGAGGGATAGCAGACATTAAACAGGTCACATGACAAGAAACATTCCAGGATAGGATAGTATTACTAGACCAATTAATAGAAGGGTTATGGCGCACTAGCCAGGGATGACCCAAAACAACAGGTGTAAAAGGTGAACGAAAAATTAAAAAAGAAATGGTTTCGCTATGATTACCAGAGACAGTGAGGGTTAAAGGCAGCGTCTCACGCTGAATCTTGGGGAGAGAACTACCATCTAAAGCGAACAAGGCCGTGGGCTCCCTAACTGTCTGAGAGGAATGTCATGTTCCCGAGCCCAGGTCTCGTCCATAAAACAGCCCTCCGCCCCAGAGTCTATCAAGGCACTGCAGGAAGCAGATGAACCGGGCCAGCGGAGATGGACCGGAAAGGTAGTGCGTGATCCAGAAGGAGAGGCCTGAGTAGTTGCGCTCACCAGTAGCCCTCCCCTTACTGATGAGCTCTGGCTTTTACTGGACATGAGGTGACAAAATGACCAGCGGAGCCGCAGTAGAGACAGAGGCGATTGGTGATTCTCCGTTCCTTCTCCTTGGCCGAGATGCGGATACCCCCCAGCTGCATAGGCTCAGCATCCGAGCCGGCGGAGGAGGGTGGCAGTGATGCGGCAGGTGGCAGTGATGTGGAGAGGGAGCAACGGAGAACGCGAGCTCCTTTCCACGAGCTCGGCGACGAAGATCAAACCGTCGCTCTATGCGAATAGCGAGGGCTATTAAGGAGTCCAGACTGGAAGGAACCTCCCGGGAGAGGATCTCATCCTTAACCTCGACGAGGAGACCCTCCAGAAAACGAGCGAGCAAAGCCGGCTCGTTCCAGTCACTAGAGGCAGCGAGAGTGCGAAACTCAATAGAATAATCCGTTATGGATCGATTCCCCTGACATAGGGAAGACAGGGCCCTGGAAGCCTCCTCCCCAAAAACAGAACGGTCAAAAACCCGTATCATCTCCTCCTTAAAGTCCTGAAACTGGTTAATACACTCAGCCCTCGCCTCCCAGATTGCCGTGCCCCACTCACGCGCCCGTCCGGTAAGGAGAGAAATGACGTAGGCGATGCGGGCTGCGCTCCTGGAGTAAGTGTTGGGCTGGAGAGAGAACACCACATCACACTGAGTGAGGAATGAGCGGCACTCAGTGGGCTCCCCAGAGTAACAGGGCGGGTTGTTGATCCTGGGCTCCGGAGACTCGGAAACCCTGGAAGTGGGCGGTGGATCGAGGTGGAGTTGGTGAACCTGTCTTGTGAGGTCGGAGACTTGGACGGCCAGGGTCTCAACGGCATGTCGAGCAGCAGACAATTCCTCCTCGTGTCTGCCTAGCATCGCTCCCTGGATCTCGACGGCGGAGTGAAAAGGGTCCGGAGCCGCTGGGTCCATTCTTGGTCTGATTCTTCTGTTATGTACTTGAGTGAAGACCCAAAAGCGGTTTTAACAGAAAACAGAGTTCTTTAATGAAAAACAGGAATGGCATAAATCCTCTTCCAACGTTGACAATGGAACAAAAGAACGTAGTATAGTGCAGGATGCACCTGCCAGGCAGACTCCGACAGGATAGGACAAGGTGGAAGCAAACGAGACGACAGCTTGCTTCTGGCATCAAAAACACAAACAAGAATCAGACACTGAAAGTAGCAGGAACAGAGAGAGAAATAGAGACCTAATCAGAGGGGAAGAGAGAACAGGTGTGAAAGAGTGAATGAGCTAGTTAGGGGAGATGTAGAACAGCTGAAGAATGAGAGACAGAGAAGGTAACCTAAAAAGACCAGCAGAGAGAGACAGAGTGAAGAGAAAGGACAGGAACAGACATAACAAGACATGACA
>NW_027004028.1:0-5126 GCF_036934945.1 Oncorhynchus masou masou
TGTTATGTACTTGAGTGAAGACCCAAAAGCGGTTTTAACAGAAAACAGAGTTCTTTAATGAAAAACAGGAATGGCATAAATCCTCTTCCAACGTAGTCAATGGAACAAAAAGAACGTTAGTATAATGCAGGATGCACCTGCCAGGCAGACTCCGACAGGATAGGACAAGGTGGAAGCAAACGAGACGACAGCTTGCTTCTGGCATCAAAAACACAAACAAGAATCAGACACTGAAAGTAGCAGGAACAGAGAGAGAAATAGAGACCTAATCAGAGGGGAAGAGAGAACAGGTGGGAAAGAGTGAATGAGCTAGTTAGGGGAGATGTAGAACAGCTGAAGAATGAGAGACAGAGAAGGTAACCTAAAAAGACCAGCAGAGAGAGACAGAGTGAAGAGAAAGGACAGGAACAGACATAACAAGACATGACAGTACCCCCCCACTCACCGAGCGCCTCCTGGCGCACTCGAGGAGGAAACCTGGCGGCAACGGAGGAAATCATCGATCAGCGAACGGTCCAGCACGTCCCGAGAGGGAACCCAACTCCTCTCCTCAGGACCGTACCCCTCCCAATCCACTAGGTACTGATGACCACGGCCCCGAGGGCGCATGTCCAAAATCTTACGAACCCTGTAGATGGGTGCGCCCTCGACAAGGATGGGGGGGGAGGGACGAGCGGGGCGCGAAGAACGGGCTTAACACAGGAGACATGGAAGACCGGGTGAACGCGACGAAGATAGCGCGGGAGAAGAAGTCGCACTGCGACAGGATTAATGACCTGAGAAATACGGAACGGACCAATGAACCGCAGGGCCAACTTGCGAGAAGCTGTCTTAAGGGAAGGTTCTGAGTGGAGAGCCATACTCTCTGACCGCAACAATATCTAGGACTCTTGGTCCTACGCTTATTAGCGGCCCTCACAGTCTGCGCCCTATTACGGCAAAGTGCCGACCTGACCCCCTTCCAGGTGCGCTCGCAACGCTGGACAAAAGCCTGAGCGGAGGGACGCTGGACTCGGCGAGCTGAGATGAGAACAGCGGAGGCTGGTACCCGAGGCTACTCTGAAAAGGAGATAGACCGGTAGCAGACGAGGAAGCGAGTTGTGGGCGTACTCTGCCCAGGGAGCTGTTCTGACCAAGACGCAGGGTTACGAAAAGAAAGACTGCGTAAAATGCGACCAACAGTCTGATTGGCCCGTTCGGCTTGACCGTTAGACTGGGGATGAAAGCCGGACGAGAGACTGACGGAAGCCCCAATCAAGCGGCAAAACTCCCTCCAAAATTGAGACGTGAACTGCGGGCCTCTGTCGGAAGCGACGTCAGACGGAAGGCCATGAATTCGGAAAACATTCTCGATAATGATCTGAGCCGTCTCCTTAGCAGAAGGGAGCTTAGCGAGAGGAATGAAATGAGCCGCCTTAGAGAATCTATCGACAACCGTAAGAATAACTGTCTTCCCCGCTGATGAAGGCAGTCCGGTGATAAAATCTAAAGCGATGTGAGACCACGGTCGAGAGGGAATGGGAAGCGGTCTGAGACGGCCGGCAGGAGGAGAGTTCCCAGATTTAGTCTGCGCGCAGACCGAACAAGCGGCGACAAATCGACGCGCGTCACGTTCCGAGTGGGCCACCAGAAACGCTGGCGAATGGAAGCGAGCGTACCCGAACGCCGGGGTGGCCGGCTAACTTGGCAGAGTGGGCCCACTGAAGAACGGCCGGACGAGTAGGAACGGGGAACGAACAGAAGGTTCCTAGGACAAGCTCGCGGCGACGGAGTGTGAGCGAGTGCTTGCTTTACCTGCCTCTCAATTCCCCAGACAGTCAACCCGACAACACGCCCGTCAGGGAGAATCCCCTCGGGGTCGGTGGAGACCTCAGAAGAACTGAAGAGACGAGATAAAGCATCAGGCTTGGTGTTTTTGAGCCCGGACGATAAGAAATAACAAACTCGAAACGAGCGAAAAACAGAGCCCAACGAGCCTGACGCGCATTAAGTCGTTTGGCTGAACGGATGTACTCAAGGTTCCTATGGTCAGTCCAAACGACAAAAGGAACGGTCGCCCCCTCCAACCACTGTCGCCATTCGCCTAGGGCTAAGCGGATGGCGAGCAGTTCGCGATTACCAACATCATAGTTACGTTCTGACGGCGATAAGCGATGAGAGAAAAACGCGCAAGGATGGACCTTGCCGTCAGAGAGAGAGCGCTGAGAAAGAATGGCTCCCACGCCCACCTCTGACGCGTCAACCTCAACAACAAACTGACTAGAGATGTCAGGTGTAACAAGAATAGGTGCGGATGTAAAACGATTCTTAAGAAGATCAAAAGCTCCCTGGGCGGAAACGGACCACTTAAAGCACGTCTTAACAGAAGTAAGGGCTGTGAGGGGAGCTGCCACCTGACCGAAATTACGGATGAAACGACGATAGAAATTAGCGAAGCCCAGAAAGCGCTGCAGCTCGGCGCGTGACTTAGGAACGGGCCAATCAATGACAGCCTGGACCTTAGCGGGATCCATCTTAATGCCCTCAGCGGAAATAACGGAACCGAGAAAAGGGACAGAGGCGGCATGAAAAGTGCACTTCTCAGCCTTCACATAAAGACAGTTCTCCAAAAGGCGCTGGAGGACGCGTCGCACGTGCTGAACATGAATCGAGAGAGACGGTGAAAAAATCAGGATATCGTCCATGTAAACGAAAACAAAAATGTTCAGCATGTCTCTCAGGACGTCGTTAACTAGTGCCTGAAAGACAGCTGGAGCGTTAACGAGGCCGAAAGGAAGAACCCGGTATTCAAAGTGCCCTAACGGAGTGTTAAACGCCGTCTTCCACTCGTCCCCCTCCCTGATGCGCACGAGATGGTAGGCGTTACGAAGGTCCAATTTGGTGAAAAACCTGGCTCCCTGCAGGATCTCGAAGGCTGAAGACATAAGAGGAAGCGGATAACGATTCTTAACTGTTATGTCATTCAGCCCTCGATAATCCACGCATGGGCGCAGGGACCCGTCCTTCTTCTGAACAAAAAAAAACCCCGCTCCGGCGGGGAGAGGAGGAGGAGACTATGGTACCGGCGTCGAGCGAAACCGACAAATAATCCTCGAGAGCCTTACGTTCGGGAGCCGACAGAGAGTATAATCTACCCCGGGGGGAGTAGTTCCCGGAAGGAGATCAATACTACAGTCATACGACCGGTGTGGAGGGAGAGAAGTGGCCTTGGAACGACTGAACACCGTGCGCAGATCGTGATACTCCTCCGGCACCCCTGTCAAATCGCCAGGCTCCTCCTGTGAAGAAGAGACAGAGGAAACAGGAGGGATAGCAGACATTAAACAGGTCACATGACAAGAAACATTCCAGGATAGGATAGTATTACTAGACCAATTAATAGAAGGGTTATGGCGCACTAGCCAGGGATGACCCAAAACAACAGGTGTAAAAGGTGAACGAAAAATTAAAAAAGAAATGGTTTCGCTATGATTACCAGAGACAGTGAGGGTTAAAGGCAGCGTCTCACGCTGAATCTTGGGGAGAGAACTACCATCTAAAGCGAACAAGGCCGTGGGCTCCCCTAACTGTCTGAGAGGAATGTCATGTTCCCGAGCCCAGGTCTCGTCCATAAAACAGCCCTCCGCCCCAGAGTCTATCAAGGCACTGCAGGAAGCAGATGAACCGGGCCAGCGGAGATGGACCGGAAAGGTAGTGCGTGATCCAGAAGGAGAGGCCTGAGTAGTTGCGCTCACCAGTAGCCCTCCTCTTACTGATGAGCTCTGGCTTTTACTGGACATGAGGTGACAAAATGACCAGCGGAGCCGCAGTAGAGACAGAGGCGATTGGTGATTCTCCGTTCCTTCTCCTTGGCCGAGATGCGGATACCCCCCAGCTGCATAGGCTCAGCATCCGAGCCGGCGGAGGAGGTGGCAGTGATGCGGCAGGTGGCAGTGATGTGGAGAGGGGAGCAACGGAGAACGCGAGCTCCTTTCCACGAGCTCGGCGACGAAGATCAAACCGTCGCTCTATGCGAATAGCGAGAGCTATTAAGGAGTCCAGACTGGAAGGAACCTCCCGGGAGAGGATCTCATCCTTAACCTCGACGAGGAGACCCTCCAGAAAACGAGCGAGCAAAGCCGGCTCGTTCCAGTCACTAGAGGCAGCGAGTGCGAAACTCAATAGAATAATCCGTTATGGATCGATTCCCCTGACATAGGGAAGACAGGGCCCTGGAAGCCTCCTCCCCAAAAACAGAACGGTCAAAAACCCGTATCATCTCCTCCTTAAAGTCCTGATACTGGTTAATACACTCAGCCCTCGCCTCCCAGATTGCCGTGCCCCACTCACGCGCCCGTCCGGTAAGGAGAGAAATGGCGTAGGCGTGCGGGCTGCGCTCCTGGAGTAAGTGTTGGGCTGGAGAGAGAACACCACATCACACTGAGTGAGGAATGAGCGGCACTCAGTGGGCTCCCCAGAGTAACACGGCGGGTTGTTGATCCTGGGCTCCGGAGACTCGGAAACCCTGGAAGTGGGCGGTGGATCGAGGTGGAGTTGGTGAACCTGTCTTGTGAGGTCGGAGACTTGGACGGCCAGGGTCTCAACGGCATGTCGAGCAGCAGACAATTCCTCCTCGTGTCTGCCTAGCATCGCTCCCTGGATCTCGACGGCGGAGTGAAAAGGGTCCGGGCCGCTGGGTCCATTCTTGGTCTGATTCTTCTGTTATGTACTTGAGTGAAGACCCAAAAGCGGTTTTAACAGAAAACAGAGTTCTTTAATGAAAAACAGGAATGGCATAAATCCTCTTCCAACGTAGTCAATGGAACAAAAAGAACGTTAGTATAATGCAGGATGCACCTGCCAGGCAGACTCCGACAGGATAGGACAAGGTGGAAGCAAACGAGACGACAGCTTGCTTCTGGCATCAAAAACACAAACAAGAATCAGACACTGAAAGTAGCAGGAACAGAGAGAGAAATAGAGACCTAATCAGAGGGGAAGAGAGAACAGGTGGGAAAGAGTGAATGAGCTAGTTAGGGGAGATGTAGAACAGCTGAAGAATGAGAGACAGAGAAGGTAACCTAAAAAGACCAGCAGAGAGAGACAGAGTGAAGAGAAAGGACAGGAACAGACATAACAAGACATGA
>NW_027004029.1:0-100000 GCF_036934945.1 Oncorhynchus masou masou
GACAAGCAGACAGAGTGATACTTAGAATACAGAGAGACAGACAAGCAGACAGTGATACTTAGAATACAGAGAGACAGACAACAGACAGTGATACTTAGAATACAGAGAGACAGACAAGCAGACAGAGTGATACTTAGAATACAGAGAGACAGACGAGCAGACAGAGTGATACTTAGGAATACAGAGACAGACAGACGAGCAGACAGAGTGATACTTAGGAATACAGAGAGACAGACGAGCAGACAGAGTGATACTTAGGAATACAGAGAGACAGACGAGCAGACAGAGTGATACTTAGGAATACAGAGACAGACAGAGTGATACTTAGGAATACAGAGACAGACAGACAAGCAGAGTGATACTTAGAAATACAGAGACAGACAGACGAGCAGACAGAGTGATACTTAGGAATACAGAGACAGACAGACGAGCAGACAGAGTGATACTTAGGAATACAGAGACAGACAAATACTCATCAGTCACTTCTACTATTACCAGAAGAATGAGTGGCAGAGAAGAATATTATCACAGACTATAGCATTAAGGTGAAGGCTGTAGTTACTCAGCACTCACCTCATGACACTATTCAGTGACTGTGTTCCTTTATACCTCAGTTATAACAGTAACTGGCCCTCTGTTTAACTGTATCTTGGTCCGTCATCAGGTGCGAACTCGACCGGAGGCTGAATTCAGTCGAGCCTAAGAATCATTCACAATCTCAGTCATATATGCTCTAGCTTATCAGTCATCAGATTAAGTGAAATGTACTGGTGTACATTGCTTTGACGCACACACACACACACACACACACACACACACACACACACACACACAACAAAGCTTATCTGTTATCAACAGATCGCTGTATCAAGACCAAAAAAAGACGATACCGATTAATCTGCCATATTTTTAAAATGTATTTGTAATAATGACAATTACAACAATACTGAATGAACACTTATTTTAACTTAATATAATACATCAATAAAAATCAATTGAGCCTCAAATAAATAATGAAACATGTTCAATTTGGTTTAAATAATGCAAAAACAAAGTGTTGGAGAAGTTCACGTGCAACATGTGCCATGTAAAAAAGCTAATGTTTGAGTTCCTTGCTCAGAACATGAGAACATATGAAAGTTGGTGGTTCCTTTTAACATGAGACTTCAATATTCCAAGATAAGAGGTTTTAGTTGAAGTTAATATAGTATTTATAGGACTATTTCTCTCTATACCATTTGTATTTCATATACCTTTGACTATTGGATGTTCTTATAGGCACTATAGTATTGCCAGTGTAACAATATAGCTTCCGTCCCTCTCCTCGCCCCTACCTGGGCTCGAACCAGGAACACATCGACAACAGCCACCCTCGAAGCAGCGTTACCCATCGCTCCACAAAAGCCGCAGCCCTTGTCGAGCAAGGGGAATAGCTACTCCAAGTCTCAGAGCGAGAGACGTTTGAAACAGTATTAGCGCACACCCAGCTAACTAGCTAGCCATTTCACATCGGTTACACCAGCCATTAGGCTGATAGGCTTGAAGTCATAAACAGCACTGTGCTTGCAAAGAGCTGCTGGCAAAACGCACAAAAGTGCTGTTTGAATGAATGCTTACGAGCCTGCTGCTGCCTACCATCGCTCAGTCAGACTGCTCTATCAAATCATAGACTTAATTATAACATAGTAACACACAGAAATACGAGCCTTTGGTCATTAATGTGGTCGAATCCGGAAACTATCATTTCGAAAACAAAACGTTTATTCTTTCAGTGAAATACGGAACCGTTCAGTATTTTATCAAACATTTGGCATCCCTAAGTCTAAATATTCTTGTTACATTGCACAACCTTAAATGTTATGTCATAATTCCGTAAAATTATGGCAAATTAGTTCAATGAGCCAGGCTGCCTCTGGCAGGTTTACCCCTGACTCTGCGTGCAATGAACGCAAGAGAAATGACACAATTTCACCTGGTTAATATTGCCTGCTAACCTGGATTTCTTTTAGCTAAATATGCAGGTTTAAAAATATATACTTCTGTGTATTGATTTTAAGAAAGGCGTTGATGTTTATGGTTAGGTTCAGTCGTCCAACGATTGTGCTTTTTCGCAAATGCGCTTTTGTTAAATAATCCCCCAGCGTTGCATCGATTATATGCAACGCAGGACACGCTAGATAAACTATTAACTTCATCAACCATGTGTAGTTATAACTAGTGATTATGATTGATTGATTGTTTTTTATAAGATAAGTTTAATGCTGGCTAGCAACTTACCTTGGCTTCTACTGCATTCGCGTAACAGGCAGGCTCCTCGTGGAGTGCAATGCAACGTTGGACTAGTTATCTAGTTAACTGTAAGGTTGCAAGATTGGTTCCCCCAAGCTGACAAGGTGAAAATCTGTGTTTGTCCGTTCAGTGTGTTGACTCACTTCACTAAAACAGTAAGGCTTTAAAGGTTTGATTTCTTCTCATGATCCGTTGTTTCTTGACACACATGTTGTGTGAAAAGCAACCTTGAAATGTACTCAAATGCTGTATAAGAAAAGACTCCTCAGAAATGTGGCCGTAACTTAAGGTCTTTAATGCTCTTTCTGATACTCTTTCATCAAATGTCTCAGTGAAGTTGAGTTGTAGTGTTTTCATGTCGACTGCAGGGCCCTTGGGCCCTAGTCCAAAAGTGGTGCACTGTAGGGGCAAAGTGTGCCATTTGAGACTCGATCTTAGTGTCAAGGGACGCAGAGGAAATTGATTCATTTATCTTTTTGGCAGTGACTATGCATTTCACAATTTCTGTTGTTGTTGCATCAGGTCCTTGAACAGGGGAGGAAATAAGCATTGTCATTGTTCAGGAGGAACAGGGGAGGAAATAAGCATTCTCCCTGTTCAGGAGGAAATAAGCATGCTCATTGTTCAGGAGGAAATAAGCATTCTCATTGTTCAGGAGGAAATAAGCATTCTCATTGTTCAGGAGGAAATAAGCATTCTCATTGTTCAGGAGGAAATAAGCATTCTCATTGTTCAGGAGGAAATAAGCATTCTCATTGTTCAGGAGGAAATAAGCATTCTCGTTGTTCAGGAGGAAATAAGCATTCTCATTGTTCAGGAGGAAATAAGCATTCTCGTTGTTCAGGAGGAACAGGGGAGGAAATAAGCATTCTCATTGTTCAGGAGGAAATAAGCATTCTCATCATTCATTAGGAACATGGGAGGAAATAAGCATTCTCATTGTTCAGGAGGAACAGGGGAGGAAATAAGCATTCTCATTGTTCAGGAGGAACAGGGGAGGAAATAAGCATTCTCATTGTTCAGGAGGAACAGGGAGGAAATAAGCATTCTCATTGTTCAGGAGGAACAGGGAGGAAATAAGCATTCTCATTGTTCAGGAGGAACAGGGGAGGAAATAAGCATTCTCATTGTTCAGGAGGAACAGGGGAGGAAATAAGCATTCTCATTGTTCAGGAGGAACAGGGGAGGAAATAAGCATTCTCATTGTTCAGGAGGAACAGGGGAGGAAATAAGCCTTCTCATCATTCATTAGGAACATGGGAGGAAATAAGCATTCTCATTGTTCAGGAGGAACAGGGGAGGAAATGAGCATTCTCATTGTTCAGGAGGAACAGGGGAGGAAATAAGCCTTCTCATCATTCATTAGGAACATGGGAGGAAATAAGCATTCTCATTGTTCAGGAGGAACAGGGGAGGAAATGAGCATTCTCATTGTTCAGGAGGAACAGGGGAGGAAATAAGCATTCTCATCATTCATTAGGAACATGGGAGGAAATAAGCATTCTCATTGTTCAGGAGGAACAGGGGAGGAAATAAGCATTCTCATTGTTCAGGAGGAACAGGGGAGGAAATAAGCATTCTCATTGTTCAGGAGGAACAGGGGAGGAAATAAGCCTTCTCATCATTCATTAGGAACATGGGAGGAAATAAGCATTCTCATTGTTCAGGAGGAACAGGGGAGGAAATGAGCATTCTCATTGTTCATTAGGAACAGGGGAGGAAATAAGCATTCTCATTGTTCATTAGGAACAGGGGAGGAAATGAGCATTCTCATTGTTCAGGAGGAAATAAGCATTCTCATCATTCATTAGGAACATGGGAGGAAATAAGCATTCTCATTGTTCAGGAGGAAATGAGCATTCTCATCATTCATTAGGAACATGGGAGGAAATAAGCATTCTCATTGTTCATTAGGAACAGGGGAGGAAATGAGCATTCTCATTGTTCATTAGGAACAGGGGAGGAAATAAGCATTCTCATTGTTCATTAGGAACAGGGGAGGAAATGAGCATTCTCATTGTTCAGGAGGAAATAAGCATTCTCATCATTCATTAGGAACATGGGAGGAAATAAGCATTCTCATTGTTCATTAGGAACAGGGGAGGAAATGAGCATTCTCATTGTTCAGGAGGAACAGGGGAGGAAATAAGCATTCTTGTCACGGCTTTCGTTGTGGGAAAGAGGAGCGGACCAAAATGCAGCGTAGTTGTGATTCATTTTATTTAATAAGGAAACTATACACGATTAAACTAACAAAATAACAAACATACGAAAACAGCCCTGTCTGGTGCAAAACACAGAGACAGGAACAATCACCCACAAACACACAGTGAAACCCAGGCTACCAAAAATATGGTTCCCAATCAGAGACAATGACTAACACCTGCCTCTGATTGAGAACCATATCAGGCCATACATAGAAATAGACAAACAAGACATCCAACATAGAATGCCCACTCAGATCACACCCTGACCAACCAAAACATAGAAACATACAAATAAACTATGGTCAGGGTGTGACAATTATAATTGTTCAGGAGGAACAGGGGAGGAAATAAGCATTCTAATTGTTCAGGAGGGACAGATGAGGAAATGAGCATTCTCATTGTTCAGGGGGAACAGGGGAGGAAATGAGCATTATAATTGTTCAGGAGGAACAGAGGAGGAAATAAGCATTCTAATTGTTCAGGGGGAACAGGGGAGGAAATGAGCATTATAATTGTTCAGGAGGAACAGAGGAGGAAATAAGCATTCTAATTGTTCAGGGGGAACAGGGGAGGAAATGAGCATTCTAATTGTTCAGGGGGAACAGAGGAGGAAATGAGCATTCTCATTGTTCAGGAGGAACAGAGGAGGAAATGAGCATTCTCATTGTTCAGGAGGAACAGAGGAGGAAATGAGCATTCTCATTGTTCAGGAGGAACAGAGGAGGAAATGAGCATTCTCATTGTGGTAGCTCGTCTGTTTGATATTTTTTATATTTTGTGTCCACTGGATTAGAAAGCTAGAATGATTTGGCTGTCAAGCTAATTTCCCTCTGCAGGAAAATATAAGCATACAGCCATAAAACAATGGCAACACACACATATGGACAGTTTGCACACACACACACACACACACACACACACACACACACCCTAGACTAGATGAGTAACTGTTTTGGTCTTTGATTGCAGGATGGACTTTGATGACGAGGATGGGGAAGGACCCAGTAAATTTTCAAGGTGAGAACAGTGAACGATGGCCCACTGATATTTCCATGTAATAAGTATCACTCATTGTTATAACAAATGACTCTTTCTATGAGAAGCAGTCAAGTTCTAGACTTGAAGTTGTTGCTATGAGTGTTTATTATACAGAATTCCATATTTTGTACAATCATTCCTTGTTGTCATCTTATTGCTATGGACATTCAATCACATTTACCAAACCCATTGTTTCATATTTTCAAGCGTTTTAACATTTTTGATCTGTTAAACGTTTTTTGTTCCTCAAAAGCAGCTTCAGCTGTCGTTCCACCCACAGGCATTCTCTCACGTGTTGTTTTTCTCCAACGTGTGGTTTTTCCTCTTCTGTGATCTCTCAGATTTATCCAGAGTTCTCTGGCAGCAGTGGTCTCTGTTAGTGGAGTGGAGACAATGCCCTCTGCTGGGAGAAGATAAACTACAACAGCATGTTGTATATACTGAGAAACACACTACTACCTCTACCACATTACTAACTCTCTCATTTTAAAATTGATGAGAAGAGCCTACCAAACAACCAGAGCCCTTTGACCAAAAATGCCACATTGATAAATAGTGGGCTTTGTTGCAGACATCCAGCATGCCACAGTTTATTATACAAAGTGTTCTCACACACCTTCTGAACGTCTCTTGTTACTCCATACCTTACCAGGCCACAGGAAGTCCTATTTACCAGGTTCTCTCCCCTGTCTAGTCCACTCTAGTGAGGCCTTCTTAGAGGCCAGAGAGTACCGATCCCATAGGGCTCTGGTCAAAAGTTGTGCACTACATAGGGAATAGTTAGCACTTTTACAGCCACTTAATACAACGCATGCCCATTTTCTGCTGTTACACCCATTACCTGTCCTGTGATGTTGCTCTCATCAAAATATCTCACACTTTTTAAATCCCATAAATAGCATGTGTATCATTCTAATTGTACATGTGTTATCCCATATTCAGGCTACCATGTTCAGGTTACTGTGTTAGGGTGTGTTCAGGCTACCGTGTTCAGGGTGTGTTCAGGCTACCGTGTTTAGACTATGGTTATCAGTCTGTGTTAGGCTACTGTTCTCAGTCTACTGTTCTCAGTCTACTGTTCTCAAGCTACTGTGTTTAGACAATGGTTATCAGTCTACTGTGTCAGGCTACTGTGTTAGTGTGGTCAGGCTACCGTGTTTAGACTATGGTTATCATTCTACTGTGTTAGGCTACTGTTCTCAGGCTACTGTGTTCAGGCTACCGTGTTTAGACTATGGTTATCATTCTACTGTTCTCAGGCTACTGTTCTCAGGCTACCGTGGTCATGCTACTGTGTTCAGGTGTTTGCGTCTCAGCGAGTGGTGTCCCAGGTGTTACATGCTGTGTTTCTTCTCTGCTCCTCTCTCTAGGTATGATGATGATGATCAGATACCTGGTGATGATAAGGAGAGATATGCCAGGTAGGCCTGGCCTGCTAGAGCTCCATAGGATTTCACTGACTCACCCCACCTCCCAGGGCTTGACTAAAACACTTACCTAACGTTTACAGCGGTGTCAGGTTACACCTGCTCTTTTCACCAGTGAATAAACCACTACATGCATTTGTTTTTAAACACTAACTGTTAAGCATGGATAAAAGGGATGTTTTTACAGTTGTCTTTCATTCCTTAACCTCTAGTGTCGAGCAATCCCGTATCCGGGAGCGTAATCATAGCCTCAAGCTCATTAGCATAACGCAACGTTAACTATTCATGAAAATCACAAATGAAATGAAATAAATATATTGGCTCACAAGCTTCGCCTTTTGTTAACAACACTGTCATCTCAGATTTTCAAAATATGCTTTTCAACCATAGCTACACAAGCATTTGTGTAAGAGTATTGATAGCTAGCATAGCATTAAGCCTAGCATTCAGCAGGCAACATTTTCACAAAAACAAGAAATCATTCAAATAAAATAATTTACCTTTGAAGAACTTCGGATGTTTTCAATGAGGAGACTCTCAGTTAGATAGCAAATGTTCAGTTTTTCCAAAAAGATTATTTGTGTAGGAGAAATCGCTCCGTTTTGTTCATCACGTTTGGCTAAGAAAAAAGAACGAAAATTCAGTCATTACAACGCCAAACTTGTTTCCAAATTAACTCCATAATATCGACAGAAACATGGCAAACGTTGTTTAGAATCAATCCTCAAGGTGTTTTTCACATATTGGGGCGGCAGGGTAGCCTAGTGGTTAGAGCGTTGGACTCGTAACTGGAAGGTTGCGAGTTCAAACCCCCGAGCTGACAAGGTACAAATCTGTCATTCTGCCCCTGAACAGGCAGTTAACCCACTGTTCCCAGGCTGTCATTGAAAATAAGAATTTGTTCTTAACTGACTTGCCTGGTTAAATAAAGGTAAAAAAAAAAATATATATCTATTTGATGATAAATCATTCGTGGCAGTTGCCTTTCTCCTCTGAACCTAATGGAAAAGTGGACGCAGCTGGAGATTGCGCAATAATTTCAACGGAGGACACCAAGCGGACACCTGGTAAATGTAGTCTCTTATGGTCAATCTTCAAATGATATGCCTACAAATACGTCACAATGCTGCAGACACCTTGGGGAAATGACAGAAAGTCATAGGCTCATTCCTGGCGCATTCACAGCCATATAAGGAGACATTGGAACACAGCGCATTCAAAATCTGGGGCATTATGAAATTTCATCTTGGTTTCGCCTGTAGCATTAGTTCTGGGGCACTCACAGACAATATCTTTGCAGTTTTGGAAACGTCAGTGTTTTCTTTCCAAAGCTGTCAATTATATGCATAGTTGAGGATCTTTTCGTGACAAAATATCTTGTTTAAAACGGGAACGTTTTTTCATCCCAAAATTAAAAGAGCGCCTCCTATATCGAAGAAGTTAATGGAAATATCAGGTGTAAACTTAATTTCAAACAGTGCAGCCAAGCGCTGAGTGAATTTGACCCACAGAGATGTGGAGACTTGGATAGAATACAGTCAAAAGGTAAGCCTGAATGCCCAGGGACTTTAAATGGAAAGCCTAAAGCCTAAATGCCCAGGGATTTCAGATGGAAAGCCTAAATGCCCAGGGATTTCAGATGGAAAGCCTAAATGCCCAGGGATTTCAGATGGAAAGCCTAAATGCCCAGGGATTTCAGATGGAAAGCCTAAATGCCCAGGGATTTCAGATGGAAAGCTTAAATGCCCAGAGATTTCAGAAGGAAAGCCTAAATGCCCAGAGATTTCAGATGGAAAGCCTAAATTCCCAGGGATTTCAGATGGAAAGCCTAAATTCCCAGGGATTTCAGATGGAAAGCCTAAATGCCCAGGGACTTCAAGTAAATCATACCAAATAAAAAATCAATCAAGCTCCCCTAGTTTATATTGGTAACTCTGAATACAAACCTACTTTTCAAAATTGTCAATTTATTAATCTGACGTTTTATTCATCATTCATCTTCATAATGTATTTATGCCACCAGACCTGCTATGGAAATGAAGGATGTGTCCCAAATGGCTCCCTATTCAGTTAGTGCTGACTAAAAAAGGGCTTGTATGGAAACCTCACCTATTCAGTTAGTGCTGACTCAAAAAGGGCTTGTATGGAAACCTCACCCTATTCAGTTAGTGCTGACTCAAAAAGGGCTTGTATGGAAACCTCACCCTATTCAGTTAGTGCTGACTCAAAAAGGGCTTGTATGGAAACCTCACCCTATTCAGTTAGTGCTGACTCAAAAAGGGCTTGTATGGAAACCTCACCTATTTGGGACATTAGAATAAAAGCCTGAAACAATGTCTAAAGACTATTCACAACAAGTGGAAGCCATAGGGAACGGAATCTGGGTCCTATCCCTTTAAAAGGTGGATAGGCTTTCATTGGAAAAACAGCCATTTCAAAATAATGGCACTTCCTGGGTAGATTTTCCTCAGGTTTTCGCCTGCCATTTCAGTTCTGTTATACTCACATACATTATTTTAACAGTTCTAGAAACTTTGGAGTGTTTCCTATCCAAATCTACTAATTATATGCATACCCTAGAGTAGCAGGCAGTTTACTTTGGGCACATTTTTCATCCGGAGGTAAAAATAGTGCCCCTACCCTAGTGAGGTTAACATGATTTTGGAATGACTACCTCTGTACCCCACACATACAATTTTCTGTAAGGTCCCTCAGTCGAGACATGAATTTCAAACACAGATTCAACCACAAGACCACAGGTTTTCCAATGCCTAGCAAAGAAGGGCATCTATTGGTACATGGGTAAAAAAATTAATTAGATATTGAAAATTCCTTTGGGCGTGGTGGAGTTATTCATTACACTTTAGATGGTATATCAATACACCCAGTCACTACAAAGACACAGGCGTCCTTCCTAACTCAGTTGCCAGAGAGGAAGGAAACCGCTCAGGGATTTCACCATTAGGCCAATGGTGACTTTTTAAAACAGTTATTTTAAAACTGAGGATGGATCAACAACATTGCAGTTACTCCACAATACTAACCTAATTGACAGAGTGAAAAGAAGGAAGCCTGTACAGAATGCAAATATTCAAAAACATGCATCCTGTATTCAGCAAAGCAATTCACTTTGTGTCCTGCAAACAAAGTGTCACGTTTGGGGCAAATCCAATACAACACATTACTGAGTACCACTCCATATTTTCAAGCATAGTAGTGGCTGCATCATGTTATGGGTATGCTTGTAATTGTTAAGGACTATGGAATTTTTCAGGATAAAAAAATGTATTGAATGGAGCTAAGTACAGCCAAAATCCTAGAGGAAAACCTAGTTAAGTCTCCTTTCCAACAGACACTGGGAGAGAAATTCAACTTTCAGAAGGACAATAACCTAAAACACAAGGCCACATTTACAATGGAGTTGCTTACCATTGACATCATTTACATTTAAGTCATTTGGCAGACGCTCTTATCCAGAGCGACTTACAAATTGGTGAATTCACCTTATGACATCCAGTGGAACAGCCACTTTACAATAGTGCATCTAAATCATTTAAGGGGGGGGGTGAGAAGGATTACTTTATCCTATCCTAGGTATTCCTTAAAGAGGTGGGGTTTCAGGTGTCTCCGGAAGGTGGTGATTGACTCCGCTGTCCTGGCGTCGTGAGGGAGTTTGTTCCACCATTGGGGGCCAGAGCAGCGAACAGTTTTGACTGGGCTGAGCGGGAACTGTACTTCCTCAGTGGTAGGGAGGCGAGCAGGCCAGAGGTGGATGAACGCAGTGCCCTTGTTTGGGTGTAGGGCCTGATCAGAGCCTGGAGGTACTGCGGTGCCGTTCCCCTCACAGCTCCGTAGGCAAGCACCATGGTCTTGTAGCGGATGCGAGCTTCAACTGGAAGCCAGTGGAGAGAGCGGAGGAGCGGGGTGACGTGAGAGAACTTGGGAAGGTTGAACACCAGACGGGCTGCGGCGTTCTGGATGAGTTGTAGGGGTTTAATGGCACAGGCAGGGAGCCCAGCCAACAGCGAGTTGCAGTAATCCAGACGGGAGATGACAAGTGCCTGGATTAGGACCTGCGCCGCTTCCTGTGTGAGGCAGGGTCGTACTCTGTGGATGTTGTAGAGCATGAACCTACAGGAACGGGCCACCGCCTTGATGTTAGTTGAGAACGACAGGGTGTTGTCCAGGATCACGCCAAGGTTCTTAGCGCTCTGGTAGGAGGACACAATGGAGTTGTCAACCGTGATGGCGAGATCATGGAACGGGCAGTCCTTCCCCGGGAGGAAGAGCAGCTCCGTCTTGCCGAGGTTCAGCTTGAGGTGGTGATCCGTCATCCACATTGATATATCTGCCAGACATGCAGAGATGCGATTCGCCACCTGGTCATCAGAAGGGGGAAAGGAGAAGATTAATTGTGTGTCGTCTGCATAGCAATGATAGGAGAGACCATGTGAGGTTATGACAGAGCCAAGTGACTTGGTGTATAGCGAGAATAGGAGAGGGCCTAGAACAGAGCCCTGGGGGACACCAGTGGTGAGCGCGTGGCGAGGAGACAGATTCTCGCCACGCCACCTGGTAGGAGCGACCTGTCAGGTAGGACGCAATCCAAGCGTGGGCCGCGCCGGAGATGCCCAACTCGGAGAGGGTGGAGAGGAGGATCTGATGGTTCACAGTATCGAAGGCAGCCGATAGGTCTAGAAGGATGAGAGCAGAGGAGAGAGAGTTAGCTTTAGCAGTGCGGAGCGCCTCCGTGATACAGAGAAGAGCAGTCTCAGTTGAATGACTAGTCTTGAAACCTGACTGATTTGGATCAAGAAGGTCATTCTGAGAGAGATAGCGGGAGAGCTGGCCAAGGACGGCACGTTCAAGAGTTTTGGAGAGAAAAGAAAGGTCTGTAGTTGTTGACATCGGAGGGATCGAGTGTAGGTTTTTTCAGAAGGGGTGCAACTCTCGCTCTCTTGAAGACGGAAGGGACGTAGCCAGCGGTCAGGGATGAGTTGATGAGCGAGGTGAGGTAAGGGAGAAGGTCTCCGGAAATGGTCTGGAGAAGAGAGGAGGGGATAGGGTCAAGCGGGCAGGTTGTTGGGCGGCCGGCCGTCACAAGAAGCGAGATTTCATCTGGAGAGAGGGGAGAAAGAGGTCAGAGCACAGGGTAGGGCAGTGTGAGCAGAACCAGCGGTGTCGTTTGACTTAGCAAACGAGGATCGGATGTCGTCGACCTTCTTTTCAAAATGGTTGACGAAGTCATCTGCAGAGAGGGAGGAGGGGGGGAGGGGGAGGAGGATTCAGGAGGGAGGAGAAGGTGGCAAAGAGCTTCCTAGGGTTAGAGGCAGATGCTTGGAATTTAGAGTGGTAGAAAGTGGCTTTAGCAGCAGAGACAGAGGAGGAAAATGTAGAGAGGAGGGAGTGAAAGGATGCCAGGTCCGCAGGGAGGCGAGTTTTCCTCCATTTCCGCTCGGCTGCCCGGAGCCCTGTTCTGTGAGCTCGCAATGAGTCGTCGAGCCACGGAGCGGGAGGGGAGGACCGAGCCGGCCTGGAGGATAGGGGACATAGACAGTCAAAGGATGCAGAAAGGGAAGAGAGGAGGGTTGAGGAGGCAGAATCAGGAGATAGGTTGGAGAAGGTTTGAGCAGAGGGAAGAGATGATAGGATGGAAGAGGAGAGAGTAGCGGGGGAGAGAGAGCGAAGGTTGGGACGGCACGATACCATCCGAGTAGGGGCAGTGTGGGAAGTGTTGGATGAGAGCGAGAGGGAAAAGGACACAAGGTAGTGGTCGGAGACTTGGAGGGGAGTTGCAATGAGGTTAGTGGAAGAACAGCATCTAGTAAAGATGAGGTCGAGTGTATTGCCTGCCTTGTGAGTAGGGGGAAGGTGAGAGGGTGAGGTCAAAGAGGAGAGGAGTGGAAAGAAGGAGGCAGAGAGGAATGAGTCAAAGGTAGACGTGGGGAGGTTAAAGTCGCCCAGGACTGTGAGAGGTGAGCCGTCCTCAGGAAAGGAGCTTATCAAGGCATCAAGCTCATTGATGAACTCTCAGAGGGAACCTGGAGGGCGATAAATGATAAGGATGTTAAGCTTGAAAGGGCTGGTAACTGTGACAGCATGGAATTCAAAGGAGGCGATAGACAGATGGGTAAGGGGAGAAAGAGAGAATGACCACTTGGGAGAGATGAGGATCCCGGTGCCACCACCCCGCTGACCAGAAGCTCTCGGGGTGTGCGAGAACACGTGGGCGGACGAAGAGAGCAGTAGGAGTAGCAGTGTTATCTGTGGTGATCCATGTTTCCGTCAGTGCCAAGAAGTCGAGGGACTGGAGGGAGGCATAGGCTGAGATGAACTCTGCCTTGTTGGCCGCAGATCGGCAGTTCCAGAGGCTACCGGAGACCTGGAACTCCACGTGGGTCGTGCGCGCTGGGACCACCAGATTAGGGTGGCTGCGGCCACGCGGTGTGGAGCGTTTGTATGGTCTGTGCAGAGAGGAGAGAACAGGGATAGATAGACACATAGTTGACAGGCTACAGAAGAGGCTACGCTAATGCAAAGGAGATTGGAATGACAAGTGGACTACACTTCTCGAATGTTCAGAAAGTTAAGCTTACGTAGCAAGAATCTTATTGACTAAAATGATTGAAATGATACAGTACTGCTGGAGTAGGCTAGCTGGTAGTGGCTGCGTTGTTGACTTTGTAGGCTAGCTGGCAGTGGCTGCGTTGTTGACACTACACTAATCAAGTCGTTCCGTCGAGTGTAATAGTTTCTACAGTGCTGCTATTCGGGGGCTAGCTGGCTAGCTAGCAGTGTTGATTACGTTACGTTAAAAGAACGACAATAGCTGGCTAGCTAACCTAGAAAATCGCTCTAGACTACACAATTGTCTTAGATACAAAGACGGCTATGTAGCTAGCTAGCTACGATCAAACAAATCAAACCGTTGTACTGTAATGAAGTGAAATGAAAATGTGATACTACCTGTGGAGCGAAGCGGAATGTTGACCGGGTTGTTGAAGTTATATTCGGTAGACGTTGGCTAGCTGTTGGCTAGCTAGCTAGCAGTATCTCCTACGTTAAGGACGACAAATAGCTGGCTAGCTAACCTCGGTAAATTAAGATAATCACTCTAAGTCTACACACTCTAAACTACACAATTATCTTGGATACGAAGACAGCAGACAACTATGTAGCTAGCTAACACTACACTAATCGAGTCGTTCAGTTGAGTGAATAGTTTCTACAGTGCTGGTATTCGGTGGACGTTAGCTAGCTGCTGGGCAGATAGCAGTGTAGACTACGTTAGGACGACGAAATACGATAATTACGCAATTATCTTTGATACAAAGACGGCTATGTAGCTAGCTAAGAAGAAATTGCTAAGATTAGACAAATCAAACCGTTGTACTATAATGTATAATATAATGTAATGAAAATGTAATGAAAATGTAATGAAAAGTTATACTACCTGCGGACCGAAGTGTAGATGCGACCGCTCGCTCCAACCCGGAACCGGAAGAAGACAGTGAATGTTCCTGAGTGGCTGAGTTAGTTTTCACTTAAATCTGCTTGAAAATCTATGGTAAGACCTCAAAATGGTTGTCTAGCAATGATCAACAACCAATTTGACAGAGCTTGAAGAACTTGGGCAAATGTTTCACAATCCAGGTGTAGAAAGCTCTGCGAGGTTTACCCAGAAAGACTTGTATTGACTCATTTGGGTTGAATACTTATCTAGGTAAGATATATTAGTGTTTTATTTTACACATTTTTGACCTTACCAAGTATTTTGTCTAGATCTTTGAAAAACATTACAATTAAATTCATTTTAATCCCACTTTGTAACAACAAAATGTTGTAAAAGTCAAGGGTGTGAATACTTTCTGAAGGCAATGTATGTTATTCACACATGACGTTCATGATCAAATAAATGAACATAGAAATTGAGGGCCTGTCTATCCGTAGCTCAGAGATTGTGTTCTGGTTTGCTGTGTTCTTTAATCCCTGTATGTTCTTTATGTCCTCAGAAGACAAACTCAAACACTGAAAAGCAACTGAATAACTTCTCTTCTCCTAACTTCCCTTTAGTCTTCTCTAGTACAGAGTATTATGGTTCTTAGAGTACGTGCACGTACTCCTATCTCCACGAATGGCTGGCATTGAATTCAGTTTAAGTAAAAGTGTGTATCCAGCCATAGGTAGGTGTTGAACAACCAAGTTTGAAGTCGGTTCACTGGAGTTTACCTTACTGTATCAAAACTAAGCTTTTAACACCGAAAGTTCCAATTCAAACCAATGGAGGCGAATGATTTTGTAGGCAGCCCGTCCTGCCTAAGCACCGCTAGGGGAAACACTGGTATATGCAGATGGTTGTCACTGGATGCTCATGTTAGAAAAAACTGCATTATCATGAAATCAGAATTGGGTTTAGGGTTATGGTGCATACACATCAATGCTAAAACAAATGCACAAACACACACCAAATTGGCCCACAGTACAGCCTCAAAGACCCCTTCTGTCTGTTCCATACTTTTCACTGATTTGTGAATTTTAAGATAAGAAATGATGTTTACATTTATATCCTGTCCACCGTGGCCAACCAGTGACGACCACGACGCCTCCCCCTATGTGTCTAAATCCTCCTCTCTGTTCCAGAGAGAACCACAGCGAGATAGAGCGGCGTCGCCGTAACAAGATGACCCAGTACATCACGGAGCTGTCGGACATGGTGCCCACCTGCAGCGCTCTGGCCCGCAAGCCAGACAAACTGACTATCCTCCGCATGGCCGTGTCCCACATGAAGTCCATGAGAGGGACCGGGAACACGTCCACTGACGGGGCGTACAAGCCCTCCTTCCTGACCGAACAGGTATTATAGGTGGGGGTGACGATGGCCGCGTTCCAGGCTGACTACAGTGCAGACAACTACCTGATCTCACAAAGTGTTTAAGCTAACTGCATTGTATGATATCGCAATCTGATAACCCAACTGCGCTGTCGATGAAATGGCACACGACCATTGGTTGATGCCATGCAATGACTGCAATGTAGTCGGCCTGGAACACGACCAATGTGTGTGTGTTTTGTGGGTGGGTTGGTCATGGGGGCTGATGTGCGCGTATCTGTGTGTGTGTGCGTTTTGCGTGTGTGTGTGTGTCTGTGTGAGTAATTTAGCAGGGTCTACAAACCCTCCTCCTCAGCAAACAGGTAATAATAAAACAACTTTATTTGTATAGCACATTTCATACAGAGACCGCAACTCAAGGTGCTGTACATAATAAAATAGTAATAATAGTCATTAAAAAGTAAACAATAAAAAGACAAAGTAACATAAAAGGCAATAAAAGCAGCATAATATGATCAAAATGAATACAAACACATAGGAATTAGAGATGAAAAAAAGTACATAAATAAACTAGTACAAAGCCAAACTGAAAAGGTGAGTCTATGAACTGGTTTTGTTCTATTCTCTTTGACTCTGCATTTGGGTTCTGTACGTTGGGTCTGCACATCTGTGCAGCTCTACAAATGATATCCGCTGACACAATTTCCTGTCAGCATATTGATCTTATCAATTTGAAATAAATAAAGCTTTTGCAGGCTGTCTGTCATGTCCCCTGCCTCTGCCCTTGGCGTGTGTGTCTGTTTGTCCCGGATTTTCACCAATGGTATGTCAATCAATACTGCATATCCCTCATCTTTACTGTGACGTGTGTTTCTGCTCTGCCGTCACACACGGGTGTGTGTTCTGTTTCTCTTTTCTCCTCTCGTCTAATAGGAGTTGAAACACCTCATCCTGGAGGCGGCCGACGGCTTCCTGTTTGTGGTCGCCGCGGAGACGGGCCGTGTGATCTACGTGTCTGACTCGGTGACACCGGTGCTCAACCACCCGCAGTCGGAGTGGTTTGGCAGCACGCTGTATGAGCAGGTGCATCCTGACGACGTGGACAAGCTGCGGGAACAGCTCAGCACCTCAGAGAATTCCATGACAGGTAGGAATACTGCTATATACATTGATATTCCCTAGTGAAAGCTATGTTGGTTCGCAGTACTGTTCAGGAATCCTGCTATACACATTGATATTCCCTAGTGAAAGCTATGTTGGTTTGCAGTATTGTTCAGGAATCCTGCTATACACATTGATATTCCCTAGTGAAAGCTATGTTGGTTCGCAGTACTGTTCAGGAATACTGCTATACACATTGATATTCCCTAGTGAAAGCTATGTTGGTTTGCAGTACTGTTCAGGAATACTGCTATATACATTGATATTCCCTAGTGAAAGCTATGTTGGTTCGCAATACTGTTCAGGAATACTGCTATTCCGTTAACTACAACTCCATGTCAGAGGTAGGAATGTTGGCTGGGAATGCTGCAGTTTCCCAAGCTAGAACTCCACGATAGGTAGGAATTAGAGGTCGACCGATTTATGATTTTTCAACGCCAATACAGATTATTGGGGGACCAAAAAAAGCTGATACCAAATCAAATTGTATTTGTCACATACACATGGTTAGCAGATGTTAATGTGAGTGTAGCGAAATGCTTGTGCTTCTAGTTCCGACAATGCAGTAATAACCAACAAGTAATCTAACTAACAATTCCTAAACTACTGTCTTATACACAGTGTAAGGGGATAAAGAATATGTACATAAGGATATATGAATGAGTGATGGTACAGAGCAGCGTAGGCAAGATACAGTAGATGGTATCGAGTACAGTATATACATATGAGATGAGTATGTAAACAAAGTGGCATAGTTAAAGTGGCTAGTGATACATGTATTACATAAGGATGCAGTCGATGATATAGAGTACAGTATATACGTATGCATATGAGATGAATAATGTAGGGTAAGTAACATTATATAAGGTAGCATTGTTTAAAGTGGCTAGTGATATATTTACATAATTTCCCATTCAATTCCCATTATTAAAGTGGCTGGAGTTGAGTCAGTGTCAGTGTGTTGGCAGCAGCCACTCAATGTTAGTGGTGGCTGTTTAACAGTCTGATGGCCTTGAGATAGAAGCTGTTTTTCAGTCTCTCGGTCCCAGCTTTGATGCACCTGTACTGACCTCGCCTTCTGGATGATAGCGGGGTGAACAGGCAGTGGCTCGGGTGGTTGATGTCCTTGATGATCTTTATGGCCTTCCTGTAACATCGGGTGGTGTAGGTGTCCTGGAGGGCAGGTAGTTTGCCCCCGGTGATGCGTTGTGCAGACCTCACTACCCTCTGGAGAGCCTTACGGTTGAGGGCGGAGCAGTTGCCGTACCAGGCGGTGATACAGCCCGCCAGGATGCTCTCGATTGTGCATCTGTAGAATTTTGTGAGTGCTTTTGGTGACAAGCCGAATTTCTTCAGCCTCCTGAGGTTGAAGAGGCGCTGCTGCACCTTCTTCACGATGCTCTCTGTGTGAGTGGACCAATTCAGTTTGTCTGTGATGTGTATGCCGAGGAACTTAAAACTTGCTACCCTCTCCACTACTGTTCCATCAATGTGGATAGGGGGTGTTCCCTCTGCTGTTTCCTGAAGTCCACAATCATCTCCTTAGTTTTGTTGACGTTGAGTGTGAGGTTATTTTCCTGACACCACACTCCGAGGGCCCTCACCTCCTCCCTGTAGGCCGTCTCGTCGTTGTTGGAAATCAAGCCTACCACTGTTGTGTCGTCCGCAAACTTGATGATTGAGTTGGAGGCGTGCGTGGCCACGCAGTCGTGGGTGAACAGGGAGTACAGGAGAGGGCTCAGAACGCACCCTTGTGGGGCCCCAGTGTTGAGGATCAGCGGGGAGGAGATGTTGTTACCTACCCTCACCACCTGGGGGCGGCCTGTCAGGAAGTCCAGTACCCAGTTGCACAGGGCGGGGTCGAGACCCAGGGTCTCGAGCTTGATGACGAGCTTGGAGGATACTATGGTGTTGAATGCCGAGCTGTAGTCGATGAACAGCATTCTCACATAGGTATTCCTCTTGTCCAGATGGGTTAGGGCAGTGTGCAGTGTGGTTGAGATTGCATCGTCTGTGGACCTATTTGGGCGGTAAGCAAATTGGAGTGGGTCTAGGGTGTCAGGTAGGGTGGAGGTGATATGGTCCTTGACTAGTCTCTCAAAGCACTTCATGATGACGGAAGTGAGTGCTACGGGGCGGTAGTCGTTTAGCTCAGTTACCTTAGCTTTCTTGGGAACAGGAACAATGGTGGCCCTCTTGAAGCATGTGGGAACAGCAGACTGGTATAGGGATTTTTTGAATATGTCTGTAAACACACCAGCCAGCTGGTCTGAGGGCGCGGCTGGGGATGCCGTCTGGGCCTGCAGCCTTGCGAGGGTTAACACGTTTAAATGTTTTACTCACCTCGGCTGCAGTGAAGGAGAGACCGCATGTTTCCGTTGCAGGCCGTGTCAGTGGCACTGTATTGTCCTCAAAGCGGGCAAAAAAGTTATTTAGTCTGCCTGGGAGCAAGACATCCTGGTCCGTGGCTGGGCTGGATTTCTTCCTGTAGTCCGTGATTGACTGTAGACCCTGCCACATGCCTCTTGTGTCTGAGCCGTTGAATTGAGATTCTACTTTGTCTCTGTACTGACGCTTAGCTTGTTTGATAGCCTTGCGGAGGGAATAGCACTGTTTGTATTCGGTCATGTTACCAGACACCTTGCCCTGATTTAAAAGCAGTGGTTCACGCTTTCAGTTTCACGCGAATGCTGCCATCAATCCACGGTTTCTGGTTAGGGAATGTTTTAATCGTTGCTATGGGAACGACATCTTCAACGCACATTCTAATGAACTCGCACACCGAATCAGCGTATTCGTCAATGTTGTTATCTGACGCAATACGAAACATGTCCCAGTCCACGTGATGGAAGCAGTCTTGGACTGTGGAGTCAGCTTGGTCGGACCAGCGTTGGACAGACCTCAGCGTGGGAGCCTCTAGTTTTAGTTTCTGTCTGTAGGCAGGGATCAGCAAAATGGAGTCGTGGTCAGCTTTTCCGAAAGGGGGGCGGGGCAGGGCCTTATATGCGTTGCGGAAGTTAGAGTAACAATGATCCAAGGTTTTTCCACCCCTGGTTGCGCAATCGATATGCTGATAAAATTTAGGAGTCTTGTTTTCAGATTAGCCTTGTTAAAATACCCAGCTACAATGAATGCAGCATCCGGATAAATTGTTTCCAGTTTGCAAAGAGTTAAATAAAGTTTGTTCAGAGCCATCGATGTGTCTGCTTGGGGGGGGATATATACGGCTGTGATTATAATCGAAGAGAATTCTCTTGGTAGATAATGCGGTCTACATTTGATTGTGAGGAATTCTAAATCAGGTGAACAGAAGGATTTGAGTTCCTGTATGTTTCTTTCATCACACCATGTCTCGTTAGCCATAAGGCATACGCCCCCGCCCCTCTTCTTACCAGAAAGGTGTTTGTTTCTGTCGGCGCGATGCGTGGAGAAACCCGTTGGCTGCACCGCTTCGGATAGCGTCTCTCCAGTGAGCCATGTTTCCGTGAAGCACAGAACGTTACAGTCTCTGATGTCCCTCTGGAATGCTACCCTTGCTTGGATTTCATCAACCTTGTTGTCAAGAGACTGGACATTGGCAAGAAGAATGCTAGGGAGTGGTGCACGGTGTGCCCGTCTCCGGAGTCTGACCAGAAGACCGCCTCGTTTCCCTCTTTTTCGGGGCCGTTTTTTTGGGTCGCTGCATGCGATCCATTCCGTTGTCCTGTTTGTAAGGCAGAACACAGGATCCATGTCGCGACAAACATATTCTTGGTCGTACTGATGGTGAGTTGACGCTGATCTTATATTCAGTAGTTCTTCTCGACTGTATGTAATGAAACCTAAGATGACCTGGGGTACTAATGTAAGAAATAACACGTAAAAAAACAAAAAACTGCATAGTTTCCTAGGAACGCGAAGCGAGGCGGCCATATATATATAAATCGGCTGATTAATCGGTATCTGTTTTTTTTGGTCCTCCCAAAAATATATATATATTTTTTTATACTCCTATATATATATGTGTATGTATTTGTAATAATGACAATTATAACAATACTGAATGCACACTTATTTTAACTTAATATAATACATCAAAATCAATTTAGTCTCAAATAAATAATGAAACATGTTCAATTTGGTTTAAAAATGCAAAAACAAAGTGTTGGAGAAGAAAGTAAAAGTGCTATATGTGCCATGTAAAAAAGCTAACGTTTCAGTTCCTTGCTCAGAACAAATGAAAGCTGGTGGTTCCTTTTAACATGAGTCTTCAATATTCCCAGGTAAGAAGTTTTAGGTTGTAGTTATTATAGGACTATTTTGTTCTATGTCATTTGTATTTCATATACCTTTGACTATTGGATCTTCTAATAGGTACTTTAGTATTGCCAACCTAATCTCGGGAGTTGATAGGCTTGAAGTCATAAACAGCGCAATGCTTGAAGCACAGCAAAGAGCTGCTGGCAAATGCAGGAAAGTGCTGTTTTCATGAATGCTTATGAGCCTGCTGCTGCCTACCACCGCTCAGACTGCTCTATCAAATCAGACTTAATTATAATATAAAAACACACAGAAAAACGAGCCTTAGGTCATTAATATGGTAAAATCCGAAAACTATCATTTCGAAAACAAAATGTTTATTATTTCAGTGAAATACGGAACCATTACATATTTTATCTAACGGGTGGTATCCCTAAGTCTAAATATTGCTGTTACATTGCATAACCTTCAATGTTATGTCATAATTATGTGCAATTCTGGCAAATTAATTTACGGTCTTTGTTAGGAAGAAATGGTCTTCACACAGTTCGCAACGAGCCAGGAGGCCCAAACTGCTGCATATACCCAGAACGCAAGAGAAGTGACACAATTTCCCTAGTTAAAATAAATTAATTTTAGCAGGCAATATTAACTAAATATGCAGGTTTAAAAATATAGAATTGTGTAGTGTTTTTAAGAAAGGCATTGATGTTTATGGTTAGTTACACATTGGTGCAACGACAGTGCTTTTTTTCACGAATGCGCTTGTTAAATCACCCGTTTGGCGAAGTAGGCTGTGATTCAATGATAAATTAACAGGCACTGCATTGATTATATGCAATGCAGGACAAGCTAGATATACTAGTAATATCATCAACCATGTGTAGTTAAAAAGTGATTATGTTAAGATTGATTGTTTTTTACAACACACAAGTTTAATACTAGCTAGCACCTTACCGTGGCTCCTTCTGCACTCTCAGGTAGTCAGCCTGCCACTCAGTCTCCTCGTGGAGTGCAATGTAATGGGCCATAATCGGTGTCCAAAAATGCAGATTACTGATTGTTTTGAAAACTTGAAATCGGCCCTAATTAATCGGCCATTACGATTAATCAGTCGACCTCTAGTAGGAATATTGGTCCGTTATACCATTCAGGAATACCACTATCCACATAGCTAGAAGTTTTTGCATGTGTCCTTGCCAACCAATTGCTACCCTTGTCTGAGGAAGTACTCCCAGAATCGCAGTGTGGCGTCCGCCCGTCCAGAGGTACTGCAGATATGATCTTCAAAGCACGCCAGCTACAAGAGAAATGGCAGGGACAAGGCCTGTGAAAAAAGCTACACATCAGTAAAGAGCGCTGTCTGCTGATAGAATGCCCCGTTTGTGAATTCTCATCTGAGTGGAGAAGTGCAACTGACCCACAAAAATAGTCCGATATCGAGCAGAAAATATTGTTTTAGATCTGCGTTTACAAAATGCAGCAAGAGATTTCTCGCGTGTTTTATATATATTTTCCTTCGTGAAAAATGGAAGAATTCTGCGTTAACGCAACCCTTGAGTTTAACTTGCGAGTTATCTAAGTAAGTTACTGAATTAATAAGATGACGGGCCATCATGTTGTTAGCTTTCTGTTTGAGAAGTCAAAGCCCTTTGGATTAGTTAGCAGTGGCAGCTGTACAGATATCTTTTGATTTCCTTGCTTCTCCGTTCTGGTCCCGAGCGACTCCAGACAGACACATGCTGCTTCAGAGCAGACAAAACTTTGTTAATTTGCACAATGTCTCTCGTTCACATTTGTTTGTAGATGTCCAAACTCACAAAACATTACATTCGGTAGCTCCTACCTATATATGTAGGTATACATAGGTAGGAGGGTGGCGACAGGCAGGTAGCATAGTGGTAAATGCATTGGGCCAGTAACTGAAAGGTTGCTGGATCGAATCCCCGAGCTGACAAGTTAAAAATCTGTTGTTCTGCTCTTGAACAAGGTAGGCCGTCATTGTAAATAAGAATTCATTTAAATCGACTCGGGGCCCCCGAGTGGCGCAGCGGTCCCTGTATCCAGGCTGCATCACATGCCGTGATTGGAGTCCCATAGGGCGGTGCACAATTGGCCCAGCGTCGTCTGGGTTTTGCCGGGGTAGGCCGTCATGGTAAATAACAATTTGTTCTTAACTGACGTGCCTGGTTAAATAAATTAACTTTATGAGCTGGATTTCCTGTCTTTGCAAGTTTGTTTATTTTCGCTCTTTTGCGCTCGTTAGCATATTTAGCTAACACCCTCCAGGGAAATGCACTTTTACTTGTGCTAATTTTGTTAGCATTTTGGTAACGGATGCCCAATGGACTTTTTTTGGCGCCGCCTTGTGCACTAAGCCGGTTATACTGTAAACCGGAATGAGAGAAGGACGGTATGATATGAAAATCTAGAAACCGCCCAACCGTACTACACACACAGCACGACCCTTGCTAGAGCGTCACCTCTCTCTACCTCCACTCCCTTGTGCTTTATCTGCTTGAGTTAATAAAGTAGCTTAAAAATGTACTTTTCTGCTGGGGGTCTGGAGCCGACCAGGTCTATATGGAACGGGTCTAGTTGTCTTCGGGTCCGTTCGGAACGGGTCTCCTATTTTAAAATATGCATATCTGTTCCGGATGGGAAAGCCCCAGATCCATTTCGGAACGGGTTCAACTTTTTGAACCTGTGAAGGCCTTTACACCACACTTCTGGTGAACACTAAAATACAGCTGCCCTGAAGTTCATCGGAATACTGGTCTACAAAGCTGTTGTCTTTCCCACATTGCTAGACGGAGCGCATGGACCACCTACAGTAGATACCTGAAGGCACTGGAACAACACCTCCAAAGATCCTCACAAAACATCCTGAGGATCAGTTGCGAGGACAGGCACACCAACACCAGCGTCCTGGAGGAGGCCAACATAAACAGCATCACCACTACTACATGGAGTGTACAAAACATTAGGAACACCTTCCTAATATTGAGTTGCACCCCCTTTTGCCCTCCGAATAGCCTCTATTTGTCGGGGCATGGACTCTACAAGGTGTTGAAAGTGTTCCACAGGGAAGCTGGCCCATGTTGAATGCTTCCCGCAGTTGTCAAGTTGGCTGGATGTCCTTAGCATGGTGGATAATTTTTGATACACGGGAAACTGTTGAACGTGAAAAACCCAGCAGCATTGCAGTTCTTAACACACTCAAAGCAGTGTGCCTGGCACCTACTACTATACCCCATTCAAAAGCAAATGTTTTGTCTTAAATGTTTTGTCTTGCCCATTCACCCTCTGAATAACGCAAGGCTTATAAATCCTTCTTTAAACTGTCTCCTCCCCTCCATCTACACTGATTTGAAGTGGATTTGTCAAGTGGGATCATAGCTTTCACCTGGTTTCGCCTAGTCAGTGTATGTCATGGAAAAAGCAGGTGTTCCTAATGTTTTGTACACTCAGTGTATAATACAGCACCAACTATGATGGAATTCCATGTCACCCGGATGCCCAACTCACGCCGATGAAGGAAGGTTAGTGAGCCCCTGGCGGGCAAAATAAATGCTACAAATACAACATAAAAACAAACCTTAAGAAATTCCACATCACCTTCAACAACCGGGAGGAAACCATGCTAAACAGACATAACCGGGAGGAAACTGTGCTAAACAGACACAACTGGGAGGAAGCCAGCGCGGTTTCCTCCCAGTTGTGTCTGTTCGCGCTGAACCACGCTAAACATACACAACTGGGAGGAAACCGTGCCAAACAGACACGACTGGGGGAAACCGTGCCAAACAGACACGACTGGGGGAAACCGTGCCAAACAGACACGACTGGGAGGAAACCGTGCCAAACAGACACGACTGGGAGGAAACCGTGCCAAACAGACACGACTGGGAGGAAACCGTGCCAAACAGACACGACTGGGAGGAAACCGTGCCAAACAGACACGACTGGGAGGAAACCGCGCCAAACAGACACGACTGGGAGGAAACCGCGCCAAACAGACACGACTGGGAGGAAACCGTGCCAAACAGACACGACTGTGAGGAAACCGTGCCAAACAGACACGACTGTGAGGAAACCGTGCCAAACAGACACGAGCCAAACAGACACGACTGGGAGGAAACCGTGCCAAACAGACACGACTGGGAGGAAACCGCGCCAAACAGACACGACTGGGAGGAAACCGTGCCAAACAGACACGACTGGGAGGAAACCGCGCCAAACAGACACGACTGGTAGGAAACCGTGCCAAACAGACACGACTGGGAGGAAACCGTGCCAAACAGACACGACTGGTAGGAAACCGTGCCAAACAGACACGACTGGGAGGAAACCGCGCCAAACAGACACGACTGGGAGAAAAACATTTAGATAGTGATGGTCCCATCCTGTTCTATTCCCAACTCTGACAGATAGTGACAGTCCCATCCTGTTCTATTCCCAACTCTGACGGATAGTGACAGTCCCATCCTGTTATGTACCCAACTCTGACAGATAGTGACAGTCCCATCCTGTTCTATTCCCAACTCTGACAGATAGTGACAGTCCCATCCTGTTATGTACCCAACTCTGACAGATAGTGACAGTCCCATCCTGTTATGTACCCAACTCTGACGGATAGTGACAGTCCCATCCTGTTATGTACCCAACTCTGACAGATAGTGACAGTCCCATCCTGTTATGTACCCAACTCTCTTGACGGCTCCCATCCTGTTATGTACCCAACTCTGACGGATAGTGACAGTCCCATCCTGTTCTATTCCCAACTCTGACAGATAGTGACGGTCCCATCCTGTTATGTACCCAACTCTGACAGATAGTGACAGTCCCATCCTGTTATGTACCCAACTCTGACAGATAGTGACAGTCCCATCCTGTTATGTACCCAACTCTGACAGATAGTGACAGTCCCATCCTGTTATGTACCCAACTCTGACAGATAGTGACGGTCCCATCCTGTTATGTACCCAACTCTGACAGATAGTGACGGTCCCATCCTGTTATGTACCCAACTCTGACAGATAGTGACGGTCCCATCCTGTTATGTACCCAACTCTGACAGATAGTGACAGTCCCATCCTGTTATGTACCCAACTCTGACAGATAGTGACAGTCCCATCCTGTTATGTACCCAACTCTGACAGATAGTGACAGTCCCATCCTGTTATGTACCCAACTCTGACAGATAGTGACAGTCCCATCCTGTTATGTACCCAACTCTGACAGATAGTGACGGTCCCATCCTGTTATGTACCCAACTCTGACAGATAGTGACAGTCCCATCCTGTTATGTACCCAACTCTGACAGATAGTGACGGTCCCATCCTGTTCTATTCCCAACTCTGACAGATAGTGACGGTCCCATCCTGTTATTACCCAACTCTGACAGATAGTGACAGTCCCATCCTGTTATGTACCCAACTCTGACAGATAGTGACGGTCCCATCCTGTTATGTACCCAACTCTGACAGATAGTGACAGTCCCATCCTGTTATGTACCCAACTCTGACAGATAGTGACAGTCCCATCCTGTTATGTACCCAACTCTGACAGATAGTGACAGTCCCATCCTGTTATGTACCCAACTCTGACAGATAGTGACAGTCCCATCCTGTTATGTACCCAACTCTGACAGATAGTGACAGTCCCATCCTGTTCTATTCCCAACTCTCTTGACGGCTCCCATCCTGTTCTATTCCCAACTCTCTTGACGGCTCCCATCCTGTTCTATTCCCAACTCTCTTGACGGCTCCCATCCTGTTCTATTCCCAACTCTCTTGACGGCTCCCATCCTGTTCTATTCCCAACTCTCTTGACGGCTCCCATCCTGTTCTATTCCCAACTCTCTTGACGGCTCCCATCCTGTTCTATTCCCAACTCTCTTGACGGCTCCCATCCTGTTCTATTCCCAACTCTCTTGACGGCTCCCATCCTGTTCTATTCCCAACTCTCTTGACGGCTCCCATCCTGTTCTATTCCCAACTCTCTTGACGGCTCCCATCCTGTTCTATTCCCAACTCTCTTGACGGCTCCCATCCTGTTCTATTCCCAACTCTCTTGACGGCTCCCATCCTGTTCTATTCCCAACTCTCTTGACGGCTCCCATCCTGTTCTATTCCCAACTCTCTTGACGGCTCCCATCCTGTTCTATTCCCAACTCTCTTGACGGCTCCCATCCTGTTCTATTCCCAACTCTCTTGACGGCTCCCATCCTGTTCTATTCCCAACTCTCTTGACGGCTCCCATCCTGTTCTATTCCCAACTCTCTTGACGGCTCCCATCCTGTTCTATTCCCAACTCTCTTGACGGCTCCCATCCTGTTCTATTCCCAACTCTCTTGACGGCTCCCATCCTGTTCTATTCCCAACTCTCTTGACGGCTCCCATCCTGTTCTATTCCCAACTCTCTTGACGGCTCCCATCCTGTTCTATTCCCAACTCTCTTGACGGCTCCCATCCTGTTCTATTCCCAACTCTCTTGACGGCTCCCATCCTGTTCTATTCCCAACTCTCTTGACGGCTCCCATCCTGTTCTATTCCCAACTCTCTTGACGGCTCCCATCCTGTTCTATTCCCAACTCTCTTGACGGCTCCCATCCTGTTCTATTCCCAACTCTCTTGACGGCTCCCATCCTGTTCTATTCCCAACTCTCTTGACGGCTCCCATCCTGTTCTATTCCCAACTCTCTTGACGGCTCCCATCCTGTTCTATTCCCAACTCTCTTGACGGCTCCCATCCTGTTCTATTCCCAACTCTCTTGACGGCTCCCATCCTGTTCTATTCCCAACTCTCTTGACGGCTCCCATCCTGTTCTATTCCCAACTCTCTTGACGGCTCCCATCCTGTTCTATTCCCAACTCTCTTGACGGCTCCCATCCTGTTCTATTCCCAACTCTCTTGACGGCTCCCATCCTGTTCTATTCCCAACTCTCTTGACGGCTCCCATCCTGTTCTATTCCCAACTCTCTTGACGGCTCCCATCCTGTTCTATTCCCAACTCTCTTGACGGCTCCCATCCTGTTCTATTCCCAACTCTCTTGACGGCTCCCATCCTGTTCTATTCCCAACTCTCTTGACGGCTCCCATCCTGTTCTATTCCCAACTCTCTTGACGGCTCCCATCCTGTTCTATTCCCAACTCTCTTGACGGCTCCCATCCTGTTCTATTCCCAACTCTCTTGACGGCTCCCATCCTGTTCTATTCCCAACTCTCTTGACGGCTCCCATCCTGTTCTATTCCCCACTCTCTTGACGGCTCCCATCCTGTTCTATTCCCCACTCTCTTGACGGCTCCCATCCTGTTCTATTCCCAACTCTCTTGACGGCTCCCATCCTGTCCTATTCCCAACTCTCTTGACGGCTCCCATCCTGTCCTATTCCCAACTCTCTTGACGGCTCCCATCCTGTCCTATTCCCAACTCTCTTGACGGCTCCCATCCTGTCCTATTCCCAACTCTCTTGACGGCTCCCATCCTGTCCTATTCCCAACTCTCTTGACGGCTCCCATCCTGTCCTATTCCCAACTCTCTTGACGGCTCCCATCCTGTCCTATTCCCAACTCTCTTGACGGCTCCCATCCTGTCCTATTCCCAACTCTCTTGACGGCTCCCATCCTGTCCTATTCCCAACTCTCTTGACGGCTCCCATCCTGTCCTATTCCCAACTCTCTTGACGGCTCCCATCCTGTCCTATTCCCAACTCTCTTGACGGCTCCCATCCTGTCCTATTCCCAACTCTCTTGACGGCTCCCATCCTGTCCTATTCCCAACTCTCTTGACGGCTCCCATCCTGTCCTATTCCCAACTCTCTTGACGGCTCCCATCCTGTCCTATTCCCAACTCTCTTGACGGCTCCCATCCTGTCCTATTCCCAACTCTCTTGACGGCTCCCATCCTGTCCTATTCCCAACTCTCTTGACGGCTCCCATCCTGTCCTATTCCCAACTCTCTTGACGGCTCCCATCCTGTCCTATTCCCAACTCTCTTGACGGCTCCCATCCTGTCCTATTCCCAACTCTCTTGACGGCTCCCATCCTGTCCTATTCCCAACTCTCTTGACGGCTCCCATCCTGTCCTATTCCCAACTCTCTTGACGGCTCCCATCCTGTCCTATTCCCAACTCTCTTGACGGCTCCCATCCTGTCCTATTCCCAACTCTCTTGACGGCTCCCATCCTGTCCTATTCCCAACTCTCTTGACGGCTCCCATCCTGTCCTATTCCCAACTCTCTTGACGGCTCCCATCCTGTCCTATTCCCAACTCTCTTGACGGCTCCCATCCTGTCCTATTCCCAACTCTCTTGACGGCTCCCATCCTGTTCTATTCCCAACTCTCTTGACGGCTCCCATCCTGTTCTATTCCCAACTCTCTTGACGGCTCCCATCCTGTTCTATTCCCAACTCTCTTGACGGCTCCCATCCTGTTCTATTCCCAACTCTCTTGACGGCTCCCATCCTGTTCTATTCCCAACTCTCTTGACGGCTCCCATCCTGTTCTATTCCCAACTCTCTTGACGGCTCCCATCCTGTTCTATTCCCAACTCTCTTGACGGCTCCCATCCTGTTCTATTCCCAACTCTCTTGACGGCTCCCATCCTGTTCCTATTCCCAACTCTCTTGACGGCTCCCATCCTGTCCTATTCCCAACTCTCTTGACGGCTCCCTCCCATCCTGTCCTATTCCCAACTCTCTTGACGGCTCCCATCCTGTCCTATTCCCAACTCTCTTGACGGCTCCCATCCTGTCCTATTCCCAACTCTCTTGACGGCTCCCATCCTGTCCTATTCCCAACTCTCTTGACGGCTCCCATCCTGTTCTATTCCCAACTCTCTTGACGGCTCCCATCCTGTTCTATTCCCAACTCTCTTGACGGCTCCCATCCTGTTCTATTCCCAACTCTCTTGACGGCTCCCATCCTGTTCTATTCCCAACTCTCTTGACGGCTCCCATCCTGTTCTATTCCCAACTCTCTTGACGGCTCCCATCCTGTTCTATTCCCAACTCTCTTGACGGCTCCCATCCTGTCCTATTCCCAACTCTCTTGACGGCTCCCATCCTGTCCTATTCCCAACTCTCTTGACGGCTCCCATCCTGTCCTATTCCCAACTCTCTTGACGGCTCCCATCCTGTCCTATTCCCAACTCTCTTGACGGCTCCCATCCTGTCCTATTCCCAACTCTCTTGACGGCTCCCATCCTGTCCTATTCCCAACTCTCTTGACGGCTCCCATCCTGTCCTATTCCCAACTCTCTTGACGGCTCCCATCCTGTCCTATTCCCAACTCTCTTGACGGCTCCCATCCTGTCCTATTCCCAACTCTCTTGACGGCTCCCATCCTGTCCTATTCCCAACTCTCTTGACGGCTCCCATCCTGTCCTATTCCCAACTCTCTTGACGGCTCCCATCCTGTCCTATTCCCAACTCTCTTGACGGCTCCCATCCTGTCCTATTCCCAACTCTCTTGACGGCTCCCATCCTGTCCTATTCCCAACTCTCTTGACGGCTCCCATCCTGTCCTATTCCCAACTCTCTTGACGGCTCCCATCCTGTCCTATTCCCAACTCTCTTGACGGCTCCCATCCTGTCCTATTCCCAACTCTCTTGACGGCTCCCATCCTGTCCTATTCCCAACTCTCTTGACGGCTCCCATCCTGTCCTATTCCCAACTCTCTTGACGGCTCCCATCCTGTTCTATTCCCAACTCTCTTGACGGCTCCCATCCTGTTCTATTCCCAACTCTCTTGACGGCTCCCATCCTGTTCTATTCCCAACTCTCTTGACGGCTCCCATCCTGTTCTATTCCCAACTCTCTTGACGGCTCCCATCCTGTTCTATTCCCAACTCTCTTGACGGCTCCCATCCTGTTCTATTCCCAACTCTCTTGACGGCTCCCATCCTGTTCTATTCCCAACTCTCTTGACGGCTCCCATCCTGTTCTATTCCCAACTCTCTTGACGGCTCCCATCCTGTCCTATTCCCAACTCTCTTGACGGCTCCCATCCTGTCCTATTCCCAACTCTCTTGACGGCTCCCATCCTGTCCTATTCCCAACTCTCTTGACGGCTCCCATCCTGTCCTATTCCCAACTCTCTTGACGGCTCCCATCCTGTCCTATTCCCAACTCTCTTGACGGCTCCCATCCTGTCCTATTCCCAACTCTCTTGACGGCTCCCATCCTGTTCTATTCCCAACTCTCTTGACGGCTCCCATCCTGTTCTATTCCCAACTCTCTTGACGGCTCCCATCCTGTTCTATTCCCAACTCTCTTGACGGCTCCCATCCTGTTCTATTCCCAACTCTCTTGACGGCTCCCATCCTGTTCTATTCCCAACTCTCTTGACGGCTCCCATCCTGTTCTATTCCCAACTCTCTTGACGGCTCCCATCCTGTTCTATTCCCAACTCTCTTTGGCTCCCGGCTCCCATCCTGTTCTATTCCCAACTCTCTTGACGGCTCCCATCCTGTTCTATTCCCAACTCTCTTGACGGCTCCCATCCTGTTCTATTCCCAACTCTCTTGACGGCTCCCATCCTGTTCTATTCCCAACTCTCTTGACGGCTCCCATCCTGTTCTATTCCCAACTCTCTTGACGGCTCCCATCCTGTTCTATTCCCAACTCTCTTGACGGCTCCCATCCTGTTCTATTCCCCACTCTCTTGACGGCTCCCATCCTGTTCTATTCCCAACTCTCTTGACGGCTCCCATCCTGTCCTATTCCCAACTCTCTTGACGGCTCCCATCCTGTCCTATTCCCAACTCTCTTGACGGCTCCCATCCTGTCCTATTCCCAACTCTCTTGACGGCTCCCATCCTGTCCTATTCCCAACTCTCTTGACGGCTCCCATCCTGTCCTATTCCCAACTCTCTTGACGGCTCCCATCCTGTCCTATTCCCAACTCTCTTGACGGCTCCCATCCTGTCCTATTCCCAACTCTCTTGACGGCTCCCATCCTGTCCTATTCCCAACTCTCTTGACGGCTCCCATCCTGTCCTATTCCCAACTCTCTTGACGGCTCCCATCCTGTCCTATTCCCAACTCTCTTGACGGCTCCCATCCTGTCCTATTCCCAACTCTCTTGACGGCTCCCATCCTGTCCTATTCCCAACTCTCTTGACGGCTCCCATCCTGTCCTATTCCCAACTCTCTTGACGGCTCCCATCCTGTCCTATTCCCAACTCTCTTGACGGCTCCCATCCTGTCCTATTCCCAACTCTCTTGACGGCTCCCATCCTGTCCTATTCCCAACTCTCTTGACGGCTCCCATCCTGTCCTATTCCCAACTCTCTTGACGGCTCCCATCCTGTCCTATTCCCAACTCTCTTGACGGCTCCCATCCTGTCCTATTCCCAACTCTCTTGACGGCTCCCATCCTGTCCTATTCCCAACTCTCTTGACGGCTCCCATCCTGTCCTATTCCCAACTCTCTTGACGGCTCCCATCCTGTCCTATTCCCAACTCTCTTGACGGCTCCCATCCTGTCCTATTCCCAACTCTCTTGACGGCTCCCATCCTGTCCTATTCCCAACTCTCTTGACGGCTCCCATCCTGTCCTATTCCCAACTCTCTTGACGGCTCCCATCCTGTTCTATTCCCAACTCTCTTGACGGCTCCCATCCTGTTCTATTCCCAACTCTCTTGACGGCTCCCATCCTGTTCTATTCCCAACTCTCTTGACGGCTCCCATCCTGTTCTATTCCCAACTCTCTTGACGGCTCCCATCCTGTTCTATTCCCAACTCTCTTGACGGCTCCCATCCTGTTCTATTCCCAACTCTCTTGACGGCTCCCATCCTGTTCTATTCCCAACTCTCTTGACGGCTCCCATCCTGTTCTATTCCCCACTCTCTTGACGGCTCCCATCCTGTTCTATTCCCCACTCTCTTGACGGCTCCCATCCTGTTCTATTCCCCACTCTCTTGACGGCTCCCATCCTGTTCTATTCCCCACTCTCTTGACGGCTCCCATCCTGTTCTATTCCCCACTCTCTTGACGGCTCCCATCCTGTTCTATTCCCCACTCTCTTGACGGCTCCCATCCTGTTCTATTCCCCACTCTCTTGACGGCTCCCATCCTGTTCTATTCCCAACTCTCTTGACGGCTCCCATCCTGTTCTATTCCCAACTCTCTTGACGGCTCCCATCCTGTTCTATTCCCAACTCTCTTGACGGCTCCCATCCTGTTCTATTCCCAACTCTCTTGACGGCTCCCATCCTGTTCTATTCCCAACTCTCTTGACGGCTCCCATCCTGTTCTATTCCCAACTCTCTTGACGGCTCCCATCCTGTTCTATTCCCAACTCTCTTGACGGCTCCCATCCTGTTCTATTCCCAACTCTCTTGACGGCTCCCATCCTGTTCTATTCCCAACTCTCTTGACGGCTCCCATCCTGTTCTATTCCCAACTCTCTTGACGGCTCCCATCCTGTTCTATTCCCAACTCTCTTGACGGCTCCCATCCTGTTCTATTCCCAACTCTCTTGACGGCTCCCATCCTGTTCTATTCCCAACTCTCTTGACGGCTCCCATCCTGTTCTATTCCCAACTCTCTTGACGGCTCCCATCCTGTTCTATTCCCAACTCTCTTGACGGCTCCCATCCTGTTCTATTCCCAACTCTCTTGACGGCTCCCATCCTGTTCTATTCCCCACTCTCTTGACGGCTCCCATCCTGTTCTATTCCCCACTCTCTTGACGGCTCCCATCCTGTTCTATTCCCCACTCTCTTGACGGCTCCCATCCTGTTCTATTCCCAACTCTCTTGACGGCTCCCATGGTCCTCACTCTTATTCTTATTCCCAGATGTCCGTGACAGATTCTTTTGCATCCTATAAAGGGAAAGGGGGAAACCTAGTCAGTTCCACAACTGAATGCATTCAACTGAAATATGTCTTCCTCATTAAACCCAACCCCTCTGAATATAGCTCAGTAAGCCGTACTTTAGCTATGGAATTCTACTCAACTGTTTCATCAATAGTTAAGATAGTTAAGACCTCTCTGGTTAGGAGGACTAACAAGAATGACTGTTTCCCTGCCTGGAAGAAAGGTGTGCGTCCATAGGACACTGTATTGTGACTAGGAGGGATATACTGTCCACTAGAGGGCACTGTAGCCATGTGAATACCACCATCAATCTGTCCTCACATAGACTCTACAGCCCCGCTTCTGAATCTAACGGTCCACAACACACAACCATCACACACTCTTCTCTCCCTCTGGAGAACATCGAGGACGCACACGCTTAGAGACTCACACTTTGATACACACACTTACACACACGTGCCCTTTGAAGTCAGTCAGAGCATTAGAGCCTTGGCTCATTGTGAAACCTAGTGTAACTAAACTAACTATGTTTTGTTCTGTCTGGCCTTCTTTCTCCCCCTGTTTTGTGTGTGTGTGTGTGTGTGTGTTAGCGTTAGCCTGCCTGCCTGTATGTGCATGATTAGAATCAAGTGTGTTTGCCAGCTCGCTGACAGAGAGAGACCAGACAGATCAGTTCAGTCTACTGTTGTTTTGTTTGGAGCAGTTGTTGCTGTCTGCAGCTTAGTGATGGAGCAGTTGTTGCTGTCGGCAGCTTAATGATGAAGCAGTTGTTGCTGTCGGCAGCTTAGTGATGAAGCAGTTGTTGCTGTCGGCAGCTTAGTGATGGAGCAGTTGTTGCAGTCTGTAGCTTAGTGATGGAGCAGTTGTTGCTGTCGGCAGCTTAGTGATGGAGCAGTTGTTGCTGTCGGCAGCTTAGTGATGGAGCAGTTGTTGCTGTCGGCAGCTTAGTGATGGGAATCATAGTGATGGGAAGAGAAGGTTGTTGAGGTCAATTTAGGTCAATAACTCATTATTTCTCCCATAAGGACCAATGGTACAGTTTGGCCACTCAGAAAAATGTAAAAAAAAAAAATGAAATGTATCTATCATTGTGTACAATGTGATGTGTTAGCATATGTAATACATGTCAGTACATGGTTATGGTCGTTGATAGGAGTGTTAGGAGTTATCCAGGGGTTTCAGACCTCAAGTAGTCATGTTTACAGAAGGCGTGGGACATGTACTCATCTCTAATAATGTTTGGTAAACTGTGGTTTTGGAGTGGGAGTGAGACAGTAATCCTACAGAGTGCTAACAACATGCTCCCGGTGTGAAATTCCATTTCAATTGGGCCCTGGTCAAAGGTAGTGCACTATATAGGGAATAGGATGCCATTTGGGATGCAGCCTCTGCGAGTTCCCCCTCATCTGTTCTGAGCCGCCCCATGTAAAACTCTGCTGACATTTCTCCTTCGCTCTGACACACACGGATGTTCCCGTCGCCTCCCAAACCACACGTCTCAGATTAACACTGATTGCTGCACAGGGGTAGAATATACTCCCCTGAAATTGGAACGTTTAACTGATTTCATCTCCTAGCTGGTGTCTTCTCAGTGTAGCCTGATCATTTGTCCTGGAGTGGAAAACAGCTCCAGATAAAATATTTAGCCTGCATCAGCCCCTGATCAGCCTGTGATGAGCCTCATGTTTCACTGTGATTGAGTGAGCCTGGTTACTCCTCCCACGCCCTCGCATGACTAATGAGCTGTTTGCATGCCGAGGTTACTGATTGGATGAGCATGCATATTATATGAATAGGGATTGGACCAGGCCGAAAGTGAATGAGGACCCGCTGGCAAAGTGAGAGATGAAATGCTTCAACCTCCCGTCTGTCGGTGTGAGGGTGGGATGGAAAGGGGGGTGGAGTGGTAGGTATACAGTTGGATTCACTTCACATGGCTTCACTCTGAGTTTAGTCTGTCAGAAAGAGATGGGGAGAGATGGATTCTCATCCATCATATAAAGATGAAAGGATGGATAGAGGATGATGGGATGGATAGAGGATGACGGGATGGATAGAGGATGACGGGATGGATAGAGGATGACGGATAGAGGATGACGGGATGGATAGAGGATGACGGGATGGATAGCGGATGACGGGATGGATAGCGGATGACGGGATGGATAGCGGATGAAGGGATGGATAGCGGATGAAGGGATGGATAGCGGATGAAGGGATGGATAGCGGATGAAGGGATGGATAGAGGATGAAGGGATGAAGGGCTGGATAGAGAGGGAGGATAGCGGATGAAGGGATGAATAGCAGATGAAGGGATGGATAGCGGATGAAGGGATGGATAGAGATAGGTGAAGGGATAGAGGATGAAGGGAGGGAGGGATAGAGGAGGGATAGTTGTCTACGTGTAGTCTCTGGGTCCTGTCTGGATAATGAAACTACATGTAGCCTCAGCCTCTGGGTCCTGTCTGGATAATGAAACTACATGTAGCCTCAGCCTCTGGGTCCTGTCTGGATAATGAAACTACATGTAGCCTCAGCCTCTGGGTCCTGTCTGGATAATGAAACTACATGTAGCCTCAGCCTCTGGGTCCTGTCTGGATAATGAAACTACATGTAGCCTCAGCCTCTGGGTCCTGTCTGGATAATGAAACTACATGTAGCCTCAGCCTCTGGGTCCTGTCTGGATAATGAAACTACATGTAGCCTCAGCCTCTGGGTCCTGTCTGGATAATGCACACAGACTTTGAAGTATTTGTTTTCACTCACTTTCTTTTGGCCATCTTTTTATTTGTTTTATTGTCTTTTTCTTTGCAACTCTGCCTAGAAGGCCAGCATCCCGGAGTCGCCTCTTCACTGTTGACGTTGAGTCTGGTGTTTTGTGGGTACTATTTAATGAAGCTGCCAGTTGAGGACTTGTGAGGTGTCTGTTTCTCAGCTAGACACTCTAATGTACTCGTCCTCTTGCTCAGTTGTGCACCGGAGCTTCCCACTCCTCTTTCTATTCTGGTTAGAGTCAGTTTGCGCTCTTCTGTGAAGGGAGTAGTACACAGTGTTGTACAAGATCTTCAGTTTCTTGGCAATTTCTCGCATGGAATAGCCTTCATTTCTCAGAACAAGAATAGACTGACGAGTTTAAGAAGAAAGTTCTTTGTTTCTGGCCATTTTGAGCCTGTAATCGAACCCACAAATGCTGACGCTCCAGATACTCAACTCGTCTAAAGAAGGCCAGTTTTATTGCTTCTTTAATCAGAACAACAGTTTTCAGCTGTGCTAACATAATTGCAAAAGGGTTTTCTAATGATCAATTAGCCTTTTAAAATTATAAACTTGGATTAGCTAACACAACGTGCCTTTGGAACACACAGGAGTGATGGTTGCTAATAGTGGGCCTCTGTAGATATTCCATAAAAAATCTGCCATTTCCAGCTACAATAGTCATTTACAACATTAACAATGTCTACACTGTATTTCTGATCAATTTGATGTTATTTTAAAGGGAAAAAAATGTGCCTTTCTTTCAAAAACAAGGACATTTCTAAACTTTTGAACGGGAATGTATATTATTAAATTATATTATATTTAGGCCTCCCGGGTGGCGCAGTGGTTAAGGGTGCTGTACTACAGCGCCAGCTGTGCCACCAGAGATTCTGGGTTCACGCCCAGGCTCTGTCGTAACCAGCCGCGACCGGGAGGTCCGTGGGGCGACACGCAATTGGCCTAGCGTCTTCCGGGTTCAGGAGCGTTTGGTCGGTAGGGATATCCTTGTCTCATCGTGCACCAGCGACCTCTGTGGCGGGCCGGGCGCAGTGCACGCTAACCAAGGTTGCCAGGTGCACGGTGTTTCCTCACACACACTCGCTGTGTTAAGAAGCAGTGCGGCTTGGTTGGGTTGTGTATCGGAGGACGCATGACTTTCAACCTTTGTCTCTCCTGAGCCCGTACGGGAGTTGTAGCGATGAGACAAGATAGTAGCTACTAAACAATTGGATACCACGAAATTGGGGAGAAAGAAGGGGTAAAATTCTAATTTAAAAAAATATATATATATATTTGAGATTCTTCAAAGTTGCCACCCTTTGCCTTATTGACAGCTTTGCACACTCTTGGCATTCTCTTAACCAGCTTCACGAGGTAGTCACCTGGAATGCATTTCAGTTAACAGGTGTGCCTTGTTAAAAGTTAATTTGTGGAATTTCTTTCCTCAATTCTTTCGAGCCAATGTGTTGTGACAAGGTGGGGGCGGTATACAGAAGAGAGCCCTATTTGGTAAAAGACCAAGTCCATATTATGGCAAGAACAGCTCAAATAAGCAAAGAGAAACAGTCCATCATTACTTGAAGACATGAAGGTCAGTCAATCTGTAAAATCCCAAGAACTTTCAAAGTTTCTTCAAGTGCAGTCGCAAAAACCATCAAGCACTATGATGAAACTGGTTCACATGAGGACCGCCAAAGGAAAGGAAGGCCCAAAGTTACCTCTGCTGCAGAGGATAAGTTCATTAGAGTTAACTGCATCTTAGATTGCAGCTCAAATAAATGCTTCACAGAGTCAACATCAACTGTTCAGAGGAGACTGCGTGAATCACGCCTTCATGGTTGAATTGCTGCAAAGAAACCACTACTAAAGGACACCAATAATAAGAAAAGACTTGCTTGGTCCAAGAAACACGAGCAATGGACATTAGACCGCTAGTCCAAATTTGCGATTTTTGGTTCCAACCGCTGTGTCTTTGTGGAGCGCAGAGTAGGTGAACGGATGATCGCCTTATGTGTGGTTCCCACCGTGAAGCATGGAGGAGGAGGTGTGGGGGTGCTTTGCTGGTGACACTGTCAGTGATTTATTTAGAATTCAAGGCACACTTAACCTGCATGGCTACCACAGCATTCTGCAGCGATATTCCATCCCATCTGGTTTGCATTGTCCTGTTTTTCAACAGCTGTTTTTCAACAGGACAATGACCCAAAACACACCTGTACGGGCTATTTTACCACGAAGGAGAGTGATGGAGTGCTGCATCAGATGACCTGGCTTCCACAATCACCTGACCTCAACCCAATTGAGATGGTTTGGGATGAGTTGGACCGCGGAGTGAAGGACCGCGGAGTGAAGGAAAAGCAGCCAAGAAATGCTCAGCACGTGGGAACTCCTTCAAGACTGTTTGAAAAGCATTCCAGGTGAAGCTGTTTGAGAGAATGCCAAGAGTGTGCAAAGCTGTCATCAGGGCAAAGGGTGGCTACTTTGAAGAATCTCAAATATAAAATATATTTTTGGTTACTGCATGATTCCATGTGTGATTTCATAATTTTGATGTCTTTGCTATTATTCTACAATGTAGAAAAAAGTAAAGAAAACCCCTTGAATGAATAGGTGTGTCCAAACTTTTGACTGGTACTGTGTGTGTGATTTATAATTAAAAAAAATAAAAATATATATATATAGTTACTGAACTTTGCGACCTTTTGCCACATTTCAGGCTTCAAACATAAAGATATAAAACTGTATTTTTTTGTGAAGAATCAACAACAAGTGGGACACAATCATGAAGTGGAACGACATTTATTGGATATTTCAAACCTCTTTTTAACAAATCAAAAACTGAAAAATTGGGCTCTCGTGCAAAATTATTTTCAGCTTTTGAACCCCTTAAGAGTATTAATACATTTTTGTAGCGCCACCAAAATATCTTTGTTCTGCGATTAGAGCTGTAATCTTTTTGTGACAAAATATCTTGTTTGGGGTATGTCTGTAAGTCGTTTGGGGTATGTCTTTTTTCCCATTCCTCCTTGCAAAACAGCTCGAGCTCAGTGAGGTTGGATGGAGATCATTTGTGAACAGCCGTTTTCAGTTCTTTCCACAGATTCTCGATTGGATTCAGGTCTGGACTTTGACTTGGCCATTCTAACATCTGGGTATGTTTATTTTTGAACCATTCCATTGTAGATTTTGCTTTATGTTTTGGATCATTGTCTTGTTGGAAGACAAATCTCTGTCCCAGTCTCAGGTCTTTTGCAGACTCCATCAGGTTTTCTTCCAGAATGGTCCTGTATTTGGCTCCATCCATCTTCCCATCAATTTTAACCATCTTCCCTGTCCCTGTTGAAGAAAAGCAGGCCCAAACCATGATGCTGCCACCACCATGTTTGACAGTGGGGATGGTGTGTTCAGAGTGATGAGCTGTGTTGCTTTTACGCCAAACATAACATTTTGCATTGTTGCCAAAAAGTTCAATTTTGGTTTCATCTGACCAGAGCACCTTCTTCCACATGTTTGTGTCTCCCAGGTGGCTTGTGGCAAACTTTAAACGACACTTTTTATGGATATCTTTAAGAAATGGCTTTCTTCTTGCCACTCTTCCATAAAGGCCAGATTTGTGCAATATACGACTGATTGTTGTCCTATGGACAGAGTCTCCCACCTCAGCTGTAGATCTCTGCAGTTCATCCAGAGTAATCATGGGCCTCTTGGCTGCATATCTGATCAGTCTTCTCCTTGTATGAGCTGAAAGTTTAGAGGGACGGCCAGGTTTTGGTAGATTTGCAGTGGTCTGATACTCCTTCTATTTCAATATTATCGCTTGCACAGTGCTCCTTGGGATGTTTAAAGCTTGGGAAATCTTTTTGTATCCAAATCCGGCATTAAACTTCTTCACAACAGTATCTCGGACCTGCCTGGTGTGTTCCTTGTTCTTCATGATGCTCTCTGCGCTTTTAACGGACCTCTGAGACTATCACAGTGCAGGTGCATTTATACAGAGACTTGATTACACACAGGTGGATTGTATTTATCATCATTAGTCATTTAGGTCAACATTGGATCATTCAGAGATCCTCACTGAACTTCTGGAGAGAGTTTGCTGCACTGAAAGTAAAGGGGCTGAATAATTTTGCACACCCAATTTTTCAGTTTTTGATTTGTTAAAAAAGTTTGAAATATCCAATAAATGTCGTTCCATTTCATGATTGTGTCCCACTTGTTGTTGATTCTTCACAAAAAAATACAGTTTTATATCTTTGTTTGAAGCCTAGAATGTGGCAAAAGGTCGCAAAGTTCAAGGGGGCCGAATACTTTCGCAAGGCACTTTATATATATATATATATATATACAAAAGAATATATATATATACAAAAGAATATATGGGGGATTGGAAACGATGCAGACAATTACATGTATGGAAGCTACAATATATCTACGTTTTTAAAGCTGATCTACCCCCCCCCCCCTCCAATAATAAACACTTATAGGTCAAATGTATTTCCGTCGACTGGTATTTCCATCAACGAATAGGCTAAGAACCATTATTTTTGCTCTCTTTTTTAAATTCCTGTTTATTGGCCGGCGCCAGTTTTATTGATCTGCTTTTCATATTACCAACTAATGGAAACCCTGGGTGTGTAGGTGTGTGCATATTTTGTGAATCTACGTCAAATACATGCATGTTTGTGAGTGAAACCAACCAAGTCAAGACAGCTGGTTCTACTCTTCCAGAACCATGATTAAATATGATGTATATAACAACCTTCTAAACCCCCCTTCTCTGTAAATTAGGATTGTACTTCCACTTTGCATGGGAAGCTACTGTTTAGCAGTTGGCAGCAACTAAACTCTATGTAGTTGGTGGGTCTTGGGCTAAACTCCCAGGGTCTATACTTACGACATTGCATGTCTCTTGATTTAAACCAGTGGTAACACGACCTAGGCATGCACAGTTTGATTTCCCGTAACAATAGTTGTTCTCCATATTAGGACGTGATCAGGTATATCTTCAACAATTGTCTGTGCTCCTCATTCCTTGACATTAAAGCTGCAATATGTAACTTTTTGGGCGACCTGACCAAATTCACATAGAAATCTGAGTTATAGATCTCATTTAAAGTCTAAGAAGCAGTAGACCTGTTCTATGTGCGCTATTTCTATGCTTGTCGTTCTAAAGTTTTGTTTTTGCATCTTTAGCTTATGGTTTTGTACACCAGCTTTAAACAGCTGAAAATACAATGTTTTTTGTTATTGAAAATATATTTCAGAGGTTTAGATTGTACAATGATTCTCTACACTATACTTGATTGTTTTGTCACAAACTGAAATTAGGCAAACTATTTGAATTTTATCAACCAGGAACGAGGAGCGATTTCTGCGTAGTGTACCTTTACTGCATAAATCCTATCAGCTGCTAAATATGTTCCAAAAGATCTAAGCCATAGGGCTAATCGGTGTCGTAACTATGGTCCCTGGAACTACGAACTATGTTGTTATTTTGGTCATTTGAGTACGGGTAGCTGTGGTTGTTAAAGGAGAGAGGATGCTTGGTGCCAGCCAGGCACATTCATCTGTGCCCGGTTATCATTCCATCACTGTTGTGTATCCCTGGCAATTCAGAGATGGAACAATGACCCAGTTTTCACACCTGGGTTGTGTTGAATCGCAAACCGTAGTAAAATGTTTTGCAAAGGAAAAACAAATCTGTATTCAGTGTTTCCCCTCGGATTTGTTTCAACAGCAGTGGCAAAGTGTGGATGTTTTTGCTGTTTTAAAGCAAATTTCGTGCAATTCCACACATTTTGCCATGGCTTATGCCTTATTCTTATGCTATCTGAGTGACTCAAACATTCTAACAAAATCAGTAGAGGCACCGTGCCATGACATGGAGAATTTTAGATTCTCTCTGACTGTCTAGATTTTATTTTGATGATTGTTAGTTCTCGAAGATAATATGATTTAAATATACTGTATATAGGTCCATTATCTTTCCAACTTACTTTATATCTGGTAATAGTTGTTTTTAGTTTACACTGAAAATGTTATACCTTCCCCATTTTATTACATTTGTTGGTATTTTTAATTTTGATTGTCATTTTTTCTCGACTGACCCTGGTTTTCAAAGTCTGACTCTTTTCTCTGGTGAAAGTCGACCAGTAGAAGCAGCAGTGACATGGCAGCTGTTGAGGACTTCAGTGGCCTGTCACTGCTTTATCTTATCTCCTCTGAGAGTCACACTCCATAGACACACATGGTTTGACAGCACATACCGCACATTCCTTCTGCATGTGTGTGGCGTACCTAGACCTTAAACAACCCCTAGCCACTACACATAGAAACACATGGTTTTAAACTGGACGGTAGTTGGCGCACCTAGACCTTAAATAACCCCGAGCCACTACACATAGAAATACATGGTTTTAAACTGGACGGTAGTTGGCGCACCTAGACCTTAAACAACCCCGAGCCACTACACATAGAAACACATGGTTTTAAACTGGACGGTAGTTGGCGCACCTAGACCTTAAACAACCCCGAGCCACTACACATAGAAACACATGGTTTTAAACTGGACGGTAGTTGGCGCACCTAGACCTTAAACAACCCCGAGCCACTACACATAGAAACACATGGTTTTAATCTGGACGGTAGTTGGCGCACCTAGACCTTAAATAACCCCTAGCCACTACACATAGAAACACATGGTTTTAAACTGGACGGTAGTTGGCGCACCTAGACCTTAAACAACCCCGAGCCACTACACATAGAAACACATGGTTTTAAACTGGACGGTAGTTGGCGCACCTAGACCTTAAACAACCCCGAGCCACTACACATAGAAACACATGGTTTTAAACTGGACGGTAGTTGGCGCACACACGCACATATCACCACACACACACACACATAACACCACACATATCACCACACACACACACACACACCACACACACACACACACACACATATCACACACACACACACACACACACACACACACACACACACACACACACACACACACACACACACACACACACACACACACATCACCACACACACACACAGTCTACAACTGTCTGCATGTCTTTGCTGCTCCACTTTCCTTGGATCTCCCTGGGATGCTGTCATTCCAGCTGATCGCCCTTCCTGTGTGGAGTGTATTGATCCCTTCATTTCCTCCCGCTTTCCCTGAAATCATCACTAAGTGGAGACCATCCCTGACCAATGGGGATCACACACACACACACACACACACACTATATAAACGGGAGCTCAACACAAATCAACCCACTAACACAGCTGATGGTGTCCAGACATGTGCAGCAGTGTTTTTCTTCTCCCTCTACCCTGCAGTGTTTCACATGAAATTAGTTCCAGGATAAACTTTACCTGTGGCGCTCAACTGACAGATGGAGAGAAGCAGAGGAAAGCTTCACACATAAACACACACACACACACACAACAGCTAGCCCGCCAGCTTTCCTGCTAACAAGAGAACATCTTAGTCATCTCCTCCAGACACAGCCCTGGAATTCACTGATTAAACTATCACCTTGTTAAGTCATTTACCGAAACCCAAGCCCTGTGTGTGTGATGACTTCTCTCCTGTCGCCTGTTCTCTGCTGTCCTGAAAGCCCAGCCAAGCCTAACCTCCGTCAGTTAGAACATGAGGTCACACAAACACAGCAGAGGAAACTCACTCTCACACAAACAAACTTGTTTGCACTTGTTGGTGTCTTAGTGTGTGGGGGTGTGTTGATCTCTCAGGGGAAATAACATCTGATGTAGCCAATGTGTTCCTGGTCTGGTGTTTTGTTTGGGAAACATACCTCTACTCTCCTGTCTCCATCCTCTACATGGTAAACCATGGTAATAATAGTGGTAAATAACCTCATCTCCTGTCTCTATCCTCTACATGGTAAACCATGGTAATAATAGTGGTAAATAACCTCATCTCCTGTCTCCATCCTCTTCATGGTAATAATACTGGTAAATAACCTCATCTCCTGTCTCTATCCTCTACATTGTAAACCATGGTAATAATAGTGGTAAATAACCTCATCTCCTGTCTCCATCCTCTACATGGTAAACCATGGTAATAATAGTGGTAAATAACCTCATCTCCTGTCTCTATCCTCTACATTGTAAACCATGGTAATAATAGTGGTAAATAACCTCATCTCCTGTCTCTATCCTCTACATGGTAAACCATGGTAATAATAGTGGTAAATAACCTCATCTCCTGTCTCTATCCTCTACATGGTAAACCATGGTAATAATAGTGGTAAATAACATCATCTCCTGTCTCTATCCTCTACATGGTAAACCATGGTAATAATAGTGGTAAATAACCTCATCTCCTGTCTCTATCCTCTACATGGTAAACCATGGTAATAATAGTGGTAAATAACCTCATCTCCTGTCTCTATCCTCTACATGGTAAACCATGGTAATAATAGTGGTAAATAACATCATCTCCTGTCTCTATCCTCTACATGGTAAACCATGGTAATAATAGTGGTAAATAACCTCATCTCCTGTCTCCATCCTCTACATTGTAAACCATGGTAATAATAGTGGTAAATAACCTCATCTCCTGTCTCTATCCTCTACATGGTAAACCATGGTAATAATAGTGGTAAATAACCTCATCTCCTGTCTCTATCCTCTACATGGTAAACCATGGTAATCTGTCTCCATCCTCGTCATGGTAATAATAGTGGTAAATAACCTCATCTCCTGTCTCTATCCTCTACATTGTAAACCATGGTAATAATAGTGGTAAATAACCTCATCTCCTGTCTCTATCCTCTACATGATAATAATAGTGGTAAATAACCTCATCTCCTGTCTCTATCCTCTACATTGTAAACCATTGTAATAATAGTGGTAAATAACCTCATCTCCTGTCTCTATCCTCTACATTGTAAACCATGGTAATAATAGTGGTAAATAACCTCATCTCCTGTCTCCATCCTCTTCATGGTAATAATAGTGGTAAATAACCTCATCTCCTGTCTCCATCCTCTTCATGGTAATAATAGTGGTAAATAACCTCATCTCCTGTCTCCATCCTCTTCATGGTAATAATAGTGGTAAATAACCTCATCTCCTGTCTCCATCCTCTTCATGGTAATAATAGTGGTAAATAACCTCATCTCCTGTCTCCATCCTCTTCATGGTAATAATAGTGGTAAATAACCTCATCTCCTGTCTCCATCCTCTTCATGGTAATAATAATAAATAACCTCATCTCCTGTCTCCATCCTCTTCATGGTAATAATAGTGGTAAATAACCTCATCTTCTGTCTCCATCCTCTTCATGGTAATAATAGTGGTAAATAACCTCATCTCCTGTCTCCATCCTCTTCATGGTAATAATAGTGGTAAATAACCTCATCTCCTGTCTCCATCCTCTTCATGGTAATAATAGTGGTAAATAACCTCATCTCCTGTCTCCATCCTCTTCATGGTAATAATAGTGGTAAATAACCTCATCTCCTGTCTCCATCCTCTTCATGGTAATAATAGTGGTAAATAACCTCATCTCCTGTCTCCATCCTCTTCATGGTAAACCATGGTAATAATTAAGCAATAAGGTTTGAGGTGTGGCATATGGCTGATATACCACTGCTAAGGGCTGTTCTTATGCACAACCCTTGATATATGGGTCACATATAAACTAGTTACCAACATTAATCGAGCAGTAAATATACATGTTTTATCATACCCGTTGTATACAGTATGATATACCACGGCTGTCAGCCAATAAGAATTCAGGACTCAAATCACCCAGTTTATAATGGTAAATAACCTGTGCATGTGGGTTTTAGAGAAGTATTTCAGAGCAGTGTTTTTGTTGTTGATGTTTTTTAATCAAACCAATAGAGCTTGAAAACCTGTCAACAATCCATGAGAAAGACCCTAGGAGGTATGTGGTAAAGCCTTTCAACACGTTCGAAACCAGAGCCTTCTAATTGGACTCCTGACCTAATTGGCCAATGATAATAGTCATATGTCATCCCAGGGCACCCAGAGCCCCATGTCTTTATCTAAACATAGTGGTCAGTCCATAGAGGTAGGAAGAGGCCTTATCTCCTACTTTAAAATGGTGGAAACCTTCAATGGCAATGTCCGTGCTAAGATGGGTTGTATTCGTCTAGAGCTCTCGTTTGACCTTCATGGGTCAGTCTCCGGAAGAGAGGGAGCTGAGATCCTTGTATCCTCTCCAATACAAGACTGTAGCCAAAACTACAATCCAGCCTTTAGCTGGGGTCAAACACTGATCGCTTCCTCCCCCTTGAGGAGCCACTGCAATAATAGAACAGTATAGATGACCACATCAATGCTTTGGGAGTTTGGAGAGTTAACATTGTCTAATGCTGCATTCATTACACTAATGTTATTGGCAGGTTGTCCAGCTTCAACATTAAACCCCCCCACCTGTCATCAACATTCCTTGTCAAATGCCCCCCCCCCCCGGCCTTGAATTGGCCTGTTGTGTAGTCTATAGCTGGAATGTGAATTGTGGAGAGTGTACAACGTGTTGTGTGGCTTGAATCCTCTCCTTGTCCTGCTGAATAACCTCTGGCTGGCGCTAGCTAACTCGATAGCTGTTAGCATGATCTAAGCCCCCAGTCATCTAACAAACAAATTAGTTGCAACGCAGCTCAGACTGACTGTGTGTGGAGGGGGAATTCCTCTGGGTTAAAAACACTGGGGTCAGCTGGAACGGATCGCTGCAGGACACACACACACACACACACACACACACAAAGCTTATTTGTCTGGAATTACTGTAGACATGTTTCTCCGACAGACTAGTAATGATGCAGCTAATAGTCTAAATGGGGTGGAGAGAAAGACAGACAGAGGGAGAGAAAAGGAAGAGACATTCTCTCCATTTATTACATTAGACTAAATATCAGGAATTACATTGTTTTTCCTCTCCAAACACTTAATGAGAGACGAGGGAGGGATACACCGACGAACAAACATCTTCCTGACAGAAACGGTGGCGCAGCTCTACTCCCGGACCTCAGCATGACGCAAGGCTGTGTGTGTGTGTGTGTGTGTGTGTGAACGTCTCTCATCGCATGTTCTCTGTCTCCTCAGGGCGTATCCTGGACCTGAAGACAGGAACAGTGAAGAAAGAGGGGCAACAGTCGTCTATGAGGATGTGCATGGGCTCCAGACGATCCTTCATCTGCAGAATGAGGTGTGTCTCTGCCTGTGTGTCATTCCTCCATGAGCACATGGATGGTCTTTGCCTGTCTTAGGTGTGTGTGTGAGCGCAAGTGTGCACAATATATCAACTGGATCCATCTCTCCATCTGCGGGGGATTTAAAGTGTTAAGTGATAAACACCTGTGTTGTAGACTCACTCCCAATAGGACTCATCCATCCTTTAACTCTTGGAACTACCCATCCCGGATCCGGGAGAACTGTCATCAACTACACTAATTAGCATAGCGCAACGGCCAAATAATCTTACTAGAAAATATTCATATTCATGAAATCACAAGTGAAATATAGCGAAACACAGCATAGCCTTTTGTTAATCACCTGGCCACTTACGCAATGTGGTCCTTTACGCTCATTCTTCAACATAAAGGCGTGAAACTACGTCTAAAGGCTGTATTTGTTCTGTGTGTGTGTGTGTGTGTGTGTTCTGGACACCTTAGGGAATACGTAGAAAAAGGAATCTGGTTGATATCCCTTTCAATGGCCAATAGGGATGCATAGGAAGACAACGGTTTCAAAATATGAGTCACTTCCTGATTGGATTTTTCTTAGGCTTTCGCCTGCAATATCAGTTCTGTTATACTCAGACAATATTTTTACAGTTCTGGAAACTGTGTTTTCTATCCTAAGCTGTCAATTATATGCATATTCTAGCATCTGGTCCTGAGAAATAGGCCGTCTACTTTGGGAACGTTATTTTTCCAAAAATAAAAAGAGTGTCCCTTAGCTTCAAGAGGTTCAAACTTAGTCATCTCTGATATGTAGATACCTTCGTCTCCCTACATCAGCAATCATCCAGTCTTTGGTTCACACCTGCCTGGGTGATGTGTGCTGTATCCCAAATGGCATCCTATTCTCTATATAGTGCAGTACTTCTGATTAGGACCCATAGAGTGCACTACATAGGGAATAGGGTGTCATTTGGGACGTAGACTGTGATGTGCGTGTAGCCATAATCGATTTCATGCTTTCCCCCCGCCGCCATCGAGCCATATGCTTTCCCCCCGCGGCCATCGAGCCGTATGCTTTACCCCCGCGGCCATCAAGCCATATGCTTTCCCCCCGCCGCCATCGAGCCATATGCTTTCCCCGCGGCCATCGAGCCATATGCTTTCCCCGCGGCCATCGTATGCTTTCCCCGCGGCCATCCCCCGCCATCGGCCATCGAGCCATATGCTTTTTCCCCCCCCGCGGCCAACGAGCCGTATGCTTTTCCCGTGGCCATCGAGATCTCGTATGCCCCGCGGCCATCGAGCCATATGCTTTACCCCCGTGGCCATCGAGCCATATGCTTCCCCCCCGCGGCCATCGAGCCATATGCTTTCTATCCCCAAGATGATGTGAAGACGCACCATTGGTTAAAGTGATGGATGCTTCCATAGCTCACACGTCATTATGTATGACCTATCCTGCTGCAGATATTTCAATCATCAGGAATCCAGTTTAGAATCCCCCCTGGGTGGGTGTGTTTGTGGCATGCACCACCGCCCCTCCCACTGGCTTCAACCCTAAGCACTACTTTTGTTTATTTCATTCTCAGGATGTTTAGAAATCTACAAACCGGTTCCCCTAATGCCCACAGATTGACTGCCAAAAGGTTTTTCAAGTTAAACGTTTGACTCGAGCGGGTTTTAAAAAACCCAGACCACTGACACGTGTCTCCCCGATATTTCCGATGCGGCCTGTCGTGCCTAAAGCCTCGTTAGCACAGGAATGGAGATGTTTGTGTTTGTTGTCTGCTTCACTCACATTACACAGATGCTAATCACGCTTTGTTAGGACGACTGGAATGTGTGTGTGTCTTTTGTTCCTTTTGCTATTTAGGCCGCTTGGCAAATTGAAAACAGCATGCAGGGATGACTGTCTGCACTCTGCGGTGACCACAGCTAAGAATACACAACACACACACACACAGAGCCCCAAACAGCATGCCATGCAACCAAGTGGAAAGGAATTGTTCATTTTTCAACATCATTTCAGGGAAGCTAATATTAGCTAACTCCAGAAGAGCAGAAGATGCTGTCCTCTTGAACCTTTTGTTGATCAGTGGAAAAACCCAGGTTGTCCCTCCTCTCTGCTTTCAATAATACCTGACTCACCCGCTGAAAGAAACTCATGTCAAATGGCTTCCATCTTGGTTTCCATACTGTGAGACTGTGTAGACTTGGTTACAGCAGTTAAAGCTGACATCACCGACCATAAATCCCTTCTTCTGCTTCTTTGAAACTTCCTTAATCCAGGTTCTCAGGTCTCTGTGAGATACAGTCTGTTCTATAAGAGAGACCTGGTCCCTCTACATTTCTATGCAGTCATCTAATCAGTACACGTGTCATTTTGCAGACACAAAAACACAAACACACACACAAAAGCAGGTTCAGATTTCAAATGTATTGTTCTCATTGAGGAGAATCCTATCCACAGCAACATGGCAACACACCAAACAAGATTTTTCCAATAACACTCACCATGCCTGTGTTCCAAATGGCACCTTATTCCCTATATAGTTCATAGGGCTCTGGTCTGTAAAGTAGTGCGCTATATAGGGAATAGGGTGCAATTTGTCCTGCATTCATAGTCTCACACAGCGAACATAACAGTACATTATATAATGTCAGGCACTGGATATTTGTTCTGTGTGTGTGTGTGTGTGTGTGTTCTGGTTTATGGTCCATACACCTCATCAGTGCTGTGGGTTGACATGTCCCCAGTTCTGCAGCTCTTGTGTTCTAGCTCTCTGGTCTGAACATCTCTCTGTTTTCAGTGGCACTGATTAACATTAGTCTCTGTCTCCTCACACTCCGTTCCTTTCTCTGTGTGTGTGTCTATCTGTTTCTGCATTCATACCTGTGGGGGTGGACTACACGTGTGCCAAATGGGAGCCCTAGGCCCAGAGTTACTATTGTATGTGTGACGTATAGCAGGGTTCCCCAACTTGCGGCCTGCGGGTGATTTTATTTGCCCCTCCAAAGTATTTGTAGAAAAAAAAATGACATGACTGTCAAACAGCAGCAAATCAGCTCTAAGTGATGTACATTTTGGAAATCTGTTCCAAAGTATTCCCACACATACCAAAGAGATGTGATCCTATATATTCCCACACATACCAAAGATGTTCCTATACACCAAAGTACCATAGAGAGATGTGATCCTATACACCAAAGTATTCCCACACATACCAGAGAGAGATGTGATCCTATACACCAAAGTATTCCCACACATACCAGAGAGAGATGTGATCCTATACACCAAAGTATTCCCACACATACCAGAGAGAGATGTGATCCTATACACCAAAGTATTCCCACACATACCAGAGAGAGATGTGATCCTATACAAATGTGAGGTTTGAAAATATTGTTTTGGTCAAATATTCTTCTTGTCAAATATGCAGTCTACAAATTGTGTGATTATGTTCGGACCCCCTGACCATCAGCTCAAGAAAAGATCGTCCCGTGTCTGAATCTAGTTGATCTCTGATGTACAGTACACTGTGTTTCTCACAGATCGTCCCGTGTCTGAATCTAGTTGATGATCTCTGATGTACAGTACACTGTGTTTCTCACAGATCATCCCGTGTCTGAATCTAGTTGATGATCTCTGATGTAGTTGTACACTGTGTTTCTCACAGATCATCCCGTGTCTGAATCTAGTTGATGATCTCTGATGTACAGTACACTGTGTTTCTCACAGATCATCCCGTGTCTGAATCTAGTTGATGATCTCTGATGTACAGTACACTGTGTTTCTCACAGATCATCCCGTGTCTGAATCTAGTTGATGATCTCTGATGTATAGTACACTGTGTTTCTCACAGATCGTCCCGTGTCTGAATCTAGTTGATGATCTCTGATGTACAGTACACTGTGTGTTTCTCACAGATCATCCCGTGTCTGAATCTAGTTGATGATCTCTGATGTACAGTACACTGTGTTTCTCACAGATCATCCCGTGTCTGAATCTAGTTGATGATCTCTGATGTACAGTGATCTCTGATGTATAGTACACTGTGTTTCTCACAGATCACCCCGTGTCTGAATCTAGTTGATGATCTCTGATGTACAGTACACTGTGTTTCTCACAGATCATCCCGTGTCTGAATCTAGTTGATGATCTCTGATGTACAGTACACTGTGTTTCTCACAGATCATCCCGTGTCTGAATCTAGTTGATGATCTCTGATGTACAGTACACTGTGTTTCTCACAGATCATCCCGTGTCTGAATCTAGTTGATGATCTCTGATGTACAGTACACTGTGTTTCTCACAGATCGTCCCGTGTCTGAATCTAGTTGATGATCTCTGATGTACAGTACACTGTGTTTCTCACAGATCATCCCGTGTCTGAATCTAGTTGATGATCTCTGATGTACAGTACACTGTGTTTCTCACAGATCATCCCGTGTCTGAATCTAGTTGATGATCTCTGATGTACAGTACACTGTGTTTCTTTCGTGTCTGAATCTAGTTGATGATCTCTGATGTACAGTACACTGTGTTTCTCACAGATCATCCCGTGTCTGAATCTAGTTGATGATCTCTGATGTACAGTACACTGTGTTTCTCACAGATCATCCCGTGTCTGAATCTAGTTGATGATCTCTGATGTACAGTACACTGTGTTTCTCACAGATCATCCCGTGTCTGAATCTAGTTGATGATCTCTGATGTATAGTACACTGTGTTTCTCACAGATCATCCCGTGTCTGAATCTAGTTGATGATCTCTGATGTACAGTACACTGTGTTTCTCACAGATCGTCCCGTGTCTGAATCTAGTTGATGATCTCTGATGTACAGTACACTGTGTTTCTCACAGATCATCCCGTGTCTGAATCTAGTTGATGATCTCTGATGTATAGTACACTGTGTTTCTCACAGATCATCCCGTGTCTGAATCTAGTTGATGATCTCTGATGTACAGTACACTGTGTTTCTCACAGATCATCCCGTGTCTGAATCTAGTTGATGATCTCTGATGTACAGTACACTGTGTGTTTCTCACAGATCATCCCGTGTCTGAATCTAGTTGATGATCTCTGATGTACAGTACACTGTGTTTCTCACAGATCATCCCGTGTCTGAATCTAGTTGATGATCTCTGATGTACAGTCACAGACATCCCTGTGTTTCTCTGAGATCAGATCCCGTGTCTGAATCTAGTTGATGATCTCTGATGTACAGTACACTGTGTTTCTCACAGATCATCCCGTGTCTGAATCTAGTTGATGATCTCTGATGTACAGTACACTGTGTTTCTCACAGATCATCCCGTGTCTGAATCTAGTTGATGATCTCTGATGTACAGTACACTGTGTTTCTCACAGATCATCCCGTGTCTGAATCTAGTTGATGATCTCTGATGTACAGTACGTGTCTGTGTTTCTCACAGATCATCCCGTGTCTGAATCTAGTTGATGATCTCTGATGTACAGTACACTGTGTGTTTCTCACAGATCATCCCGTGTCTGAATCTAGTTGATGATCTCTGATGTACAGTACACTGTGTTTGTTTCTCTTCAGATGTTGATGATCTCTGATGCACTCCACTGGACCACATCTCTGAATCTAGTTGATGATCTCTGATGTACAGTACACTGTGTGTCCAACATGAGGAAGAGATACAGGTGAGACACTTTACTATTCCTACCTTTCTTCTTTACTAGATGTTCTTCTCCCCATCTCAATATGGCCTCAGAAATAAGCAAGTTACCAGTGATTTCCCTCTTCAGAGATGACATCATGAGAATGTTTTTAGTTAGAGGGCCATAGTGCGTACACTGTGCTCCCATTTTACTTTTGGAACTACATTGTCCAGCAGACAAATGAAAACTATGGGCTGCGCTCACATGCCTGTGTTTTGTTGATTGTGCCTAAGGTCCGTACAGAGCTATAGGGAAAAAGCTTTCCAGTTCTCTGCACCTTTCTCTTGGAACAGGCTTCAGGGCCTGAAATGACAGGAGCGTGTCCCTTTTTAAATGAGTTTAAAGCTCGGTTGAACACTATGATGGAAAGTTAAGTTGTACCACACTTTCCCAAACCATCTTGCTGTAGTGTTTTATGTTGTAAATGTGTCTGCAACTTTGTGTGCTGCTCTTTTGGCCAGGTCTTGAACAAATCTAAATGAGACTAACCTCGTCAAATTAACATCAAACATTTTTCTAAAGCCCTTTTTATTTGAGCAGTTGTCACAGTGCTTTACAGATACCCAGCCTGAAACGCCACAGAGCAAAGCAGTGTAGATGTAGACGTACAGTGGCCAGGAATATCTCCCTAGAAAGGCAGGAACCCAGGAAGAAACCTAGTGAGGAACCAGGCTAGCAGATAAATCTTCTCCCTCTTCTTCTCCTCCTCTCTCTACCTCTTCTCCCCTCCCCCATCTCCCTTCATCTTGTTTGTTTGTGTGTACGTTTTTGTTTGCATGTACAACTTTATGTGTGTAGGGTTGTTTCTGCCATTGAAATCCTTGGGTGGCCGCATAAGAATTGTTATGGTCCAAACATTGTATATTAAAAAAAGTGTACAAAACATTAGAAACACCTTCCTAATATTGCGTTATACCCCCTTTTGCCCCCAGAACAGCCTCAATTCGTCGGGGCATGGTGTCAAGTGTTCCACAGGGAAGCTGGCCCAGGTTTACTCCAATGCTTCCCACAGTTGTCAAGTTAGCTGGAAGTTCTTTGGGTGGTGGACCATTCTTGATACACAGGAAACTGTTGAGTGTGAAAAACCCAGCAGCATTGCAGTTCTTGACACACTCAAACCGGTGCGCCTGGCACCTACTACAATACCCCATTCCAAGGCACTTAAATATTTTGTCTTGCCCATTCACCCTCTGAATGGCACACATACACTAGCCATGTCTCAAGGTTTAAAAATCCTTCTTTGTCCTGTCTCCTCCCCTTCATCTACACTGACTGAAGTGTAGTGACATCAATAAGGGATCATATCTTTATCCTGTCTCCTCCCCTTCATCTACACTGACTGAAGTGTAGTGACATCAATAAGGGATCATATCTTTATCCTGTCTCCTCCCCTTCATCTACACTGACTGAAGTGTAGTGACATCAATAAGGGATCATATCTTTATCCTGTCTCCTCCCCTTCATCTACACTGACTGAAGTGTAGTGACATCAATAAGGGATCATAGCTTTCACCTGGAATAACCTGGTCAGTCTGTCATGGAAAGAGCTGGTGTATATTTTTTAATAATATCATCTTTGACAACTAATAATCACCGAAATAAAAGCTAGACAGTCAGGGAGAGTTGAACATTCCACAATGAATTTAGCAGTGTTGATTTTGTTATTATGTTTGAGCGAAAGAACACAGCATTAGCCATGACAAAATGCATAGAAATTAGCTTTAAAACTGCAACATTTCTCTATCGGCTTCATGGTAGAATCAGAGGAAATTAGCTTTAAAACTGCAACATTTCTCTCAGCTTAATTGCAGAATATGTAGAATCAGAGGAAATTAGCTTGAAAACCGCAACATTTCTCTCTCAGCTTCATGGAAAAATGTATAGAATTATAGAATTGCAGGAAATTGGCTTTAAAAAAAAACATTTTTCATGCACAGCTGCCACGCCCACAACCTAAGCCCATTATTGATCCATTAAAACCCCTGTTGTGTGTTGTTAAATGTATGTGTAATCTGATTGTTTCTAGGAACGGTCTGGGACCCTCGAAGGAGGGAGAGGATCAGTACTCTGTGGTGCACTGTACCGGCTACATCAAAGCATGGCCCCCAGCAGGTATCTACTGACCATACACAACCTTTTATCTCCCTAACTAGGTCAGCTAATAGATTTGTTGATGCTAGCAGTGTGTGGGTCTTCCATTCAAAACATTGACAACAGTGGTGGTAGTAGAACACACACACACAAACACCATATACACATTCACACACACACAAACACCATACACACATACACATTCACACACACACAAACACCATACACACATACACACATACACATTCACACACGCACAAACACCATACACACATACACACAAACACCATACACACATACACACACAAACACCATACACACATGCACATTCACACACACACACAAACACCATACACACACACACATTCACACACGCACAAACACCATACACACATACACATTCACACACGCACAAACACCATACACACATTCACACACGCACAAACACCATACATGTTTTAAACATTATATTCCATACATCCCTCAGGTTCAATGAAATGGTGTGATCTTGAGGTCTGGGATGTTTCATTAGTCAAACACACACAACACACACACACACACACACACACACACACACACACACACACTGACAGAGGTGACGTGGCATCCAGGATGGATGGGGGACAGAGATCACACATGACCTCGGATGCACTCGTTGACACACACACTCCAAATCTTTCAAGTGTTTACAGAGTCACGCAACCCCCCGGCCTGTAATTCTGTCTGCAATTCCCATGAGTGTTTTGGGATTCAGAACCAGGTGTCTAGATGGGGGGGGTTGAGCAACTTTCAGAATCACAGTATGAAATGTATTTCAACTGCTTTGAGGCTGTACTGAATGATTCCCAGAATCCCCGATCACACGGACATGCCACATGTGTGGAAATCGTTGACACATGTTTAACTTCCTGGGACATAAATAGACCAGTGGAATGTTCTGGACTGTCAGTCTTAAGGTACTAAATAGGGCGCATCACCCGTGTGTGCACACACACTTAGACCCTCCATCCTTCTGGGTTCTGAAAACAGCTCAGGAACTGGTAGAATGTGGCTCATGTCTCATGTCGGTACTTCTGGGTCCATGTTCAGAAAGCGTCTCAGATTAGGAGTGCTGATCTAGGATCAGGTCCCCCCTGTCCATGTAAAAGGCAATCCTAGATGAGCCCTCCTTCTCTGAGTGTCTTCCTGAACAAAGCCCTGGGGAGACTAAAGTGGACGGAGGTCAGGGAGTAGGATGGCTGGGATGGAACATCAAAATGATAGTTGTGTATATTATTGAATCTAGACGGATGTGTCCCAGTTGGCACCTTATTCACATATGGCTCTGATCAAAAGTAGTGCACTATACAGGGAATATAGTGCCATTCGGGCCGCATGCTACTTCTTGCATTGACGTGGCTGGCTAGTTGGTTGACTATGCAAGTAAAAGTCCTCAACACAGATTTTTTTTTCAGTTTTTTAAATTTATTTGTCATTTGAAAGATTATACAGACAATAAGACAAACACACTGATCCCCTACTGGAGGGGAGAGGAGTTGAAAGGAGAGGAGAGGGCAGGGGAGAGGAGAGGAGAGAGAGACCTGTGAACAGTCTTCATTATGACTAATAGGTGTTTTTGTGTTGTCAAGGAAACAACAAAGGAATTCATTACTGTGGGAAACTGATATCAACATTTAAATCAAGAAAAACTTAAACTCTCTCTCTCATTCTCTTTCTCTCCTTCTCTCCCTCCTTCCCTTTGATGTATATGAATATTTGATACTGGCAGTAAGAGTTTTTGGATATTTGTTCTGAATGATTTGCAGAGATTCGTAGAGACTGTGTGGGTGTGTGATTTATCTGCTTGTGTCTCCGCTGTTCTGGAGAAAGTAGCTTGTACAGCACACTGGTACGGTACTAGACTACAGTGTCATGTTGGACTACACAGTGTCACGCTGGAAATATACACCACACTGGTACGGTACTAGACTACACAGTGTCATGCTGGAAATCACCTCAACAACACAAAGTTCACATCTGAAATCACACATTTGCACTTTATTAGATAGCTGCCATCTTGATATCTCTCTCTCTTGTATTTAAAATCCTTCTCTCTTTTCTCTCCTTCTTTCTCTCTATGTCAGGTATGACCATACCAGAAGAAGACACAGAGGCAGGACAGACCAGTAAATACTGCCTTGTAGCCATCGGAAGACTGCAGGTACCATCCTGTGTGTGTGTGTGTGTGTGTGTGTGTGTGTGTGTGTGTGTGTGTGTGTGTGTGTGTACATGCTCTGGCTGGGTCGGTGCATGAGAAGGTGTGACCTGAGAGCACGGGGTTGTCAGGGAGCATCAGTATGGGAGGATTACAGTAATGGAGCAGACAGGTGGAACGAGCACTGGAGACCTCTTCCCATCCTCCCATAACTCCCCCCACCCCCCCAATACCTCAACCAGTTCAACCCTTATTCCTGTGTCCAACATCTACTATCTCCTACCTTAACCTTCTTAGCTCCCAGACTTCTCTGGTGTTTTAGAGGGAGTTGAACCGCTACTGTCCCCTCATAGTATCCCATCTACCCCCACACTCAACTGGGAGGAAATGAGTATTTGGTCACCTACAAACAAGCAAGATTTCTGGTTCTCACAGACCTGTAACTTCTTTAAGAGGCTCTTCTGTCCTCCACTCGTTACCTGTATGGGGGCGTTTAAAGTTTCAGCAAGTCTGTCAAAACCTTTGTAACAATGTTTCATCAGTCAATTTTCCTGAGGTTTTTATTAACTGATTGGTTAATTAATCGATGACATATTCCCTCTCATCTCCTAGGTGACCAGTTCTCCCGTTTCCATGGATATGAACGGCCTGACGGTTCCCACGGAGTTCCTGTCGCGCCACAACTCCGACGGCATCATCACTTTCGTGGACCCGCGGTGCATCAACGTGATTGGATACCAGCCTCAGGTTGGTTCCTCCCCCTGCTTATCACAATCAGGGTTGCATTTAGTAGGGCACGATGATGCGAAACATTTAAAAAATTGCGAAACGTAACCGGAACAGCCTGTGATGCCACTCGTCAGAGTTCAGTATAGAACCCCTGTGGTGAACTGGAGCCACTAATTCCCACTCATCACAAATGTTGAGATAATGTTGCAAAACAACCTGCTTACCTGAAACGGTCTGCGGTCACATCAAAGCATTCTGTTATACTAAATATGTTTTTGGGTATGCAACAATAGTATGTTTTAGAGTATGTATAATTGAAGAAAATAAATTAGTAGACTTTAAATGCCCCGTTGTCATACTCCTTTCCTAGTATGAGGAAGAGAATCTTCTGGCCCAGCTGATGATCAGATCAAGGGGACAGGCTGTACTAGTGTTGAAGGAATTCTATATTCCTCTGTTTTAATTCCCAATCAAAATGAAACACTCTGTCAATGCATTAAGGGTTTGTAAGACCCTTTATTTTATAAGAATGGACAGAGCCCCGGTCTTAAAGGTCAGGTAACAGCGTTTAATTCAGGAGAGTACTCGGTACATACACATTTTACCACAGGTTCTAAACTGAAAATGACGTCAGCGTTTTCTAAATGTTCTATCTCTTCATGACACTGGTAGAGAGGCCCTATAGTTCTTGAGCCTTCCCTCCTCGCCTGTAGCCAAGGTCAGTCAATGTAGATAAGCATTCTAGACAGTCTGGAGATAGTTCATTCATTTGACTATATTATATACAATTGGGAATGGGTGCAAGAGAGAACATTCATACATGTACAGTACATAATAGCATTTGGACGAGTCAGTCCTGATTGAAATGTATACATCATTAGTCATCATTGATAAAAATTCCCTTAACAACTAGTACTCCTTGTTTTCAGCTGTCCCACCATGTCAGATCAGTAGTGAACGGGAGGAAGGGACATATACATTTTCACAGAAGCCATAGAAACCCTGGTTCCTAATATTGCCTTGTGAAGAGAGATGAGCCCTGTTTGATGGCTTGTAAAGTAAGACCCCTGTCTGGAAGTGTGTTAGTACGTACATGTGAGTTTACAGACATAAGTTACAGTAAGGCCTTTTTAGATGATAATCCAACTGCAGCTCTTAAAGATGACTTACAAGTGTATATATATACAGACAACTGTCTTAAGTTATTGTACGTTATTTAAAGCTTCAATAACTTAAGATTGAAGTGTTGTCCATTTTCCCAGCCTGACTCTCACCAGGTCAGATGTTGGTAGAGACTGTAGAGTCTGTACTGTATAGAGCTACAGTGTAAAGAAAGCATGTACACTGTGTTTTTCCCAAGAGCTTGAATTTAACCTACACCAGAATACAGACCAACATTTTAAACCTGACAGACTGTTGACCGATCAATCAATCCATTAAACATTTAGAGTTGGAAAAATTCTAATAACTTTCTCAACACTCCCTAATTTTCCTGGTTAATCCATCCTGATTCCCGGTCATTTACAGCTGGGATTTCAGGAAGGTCTGGGAATTTTGGTCAAATAGCGTTGTCTCGCAGTCCACCCCTCTCCTTTCCACACCGTTCACACTACAGAAACAGATTACTGAAAGTGGGCCGATTCCCAACATGAAGTCACATTATTAGGATGCGGAAGTGATCACTTGGCAGGATGGGAGTTTGTTTTATAATTGATTTTCGTTGTAACCTCTTGATACTCCCCATCCGGGATCGTGAATAATGATTGTCATTAGCATGCAGCTGATTTCTGAAAATGCAAATAAAATGAAAATTTGCATTGCTCTCAAGCTTAGCCTTTTTTAACAACACTGTCATCTCAGATTTTCAAAATATGCTTTTGAACCATGCAAATCACTAATTTGTGACCAATAAAATGCTTGCATTTTGTTTGTTTTAGCACGCAACATTTTCACAAAAACCAGATAACCAAATAAATAAAATCATTTACCTTTGAAGAGCTTCAGATGTTTTCAATGAGGAGACTCTCAGTTACATAGAGTCCTATGAGTCCTGGTCAAAAGTAGTGCACTAACAGGCCAAGGAATAGGGTGCCACTTGGGCCGCACACCACTCCATGACAGGAAGAATGATTTAAAGATGTATCACTGGCTCGATCTCAATTCCTCTGCCCTCAATCTCCTCAGCTCCTTCTCAACCGTATTGGAGGAGAAGGTCCAAGGTCCCTCCCCTTAGACCTTTTTCTGCAATGAGAAAGAGCCTGGGAGATCGGATGCAAGGAATGGAAGAAAGATGACTTGAGAAAGGCCATTGACTCAAGTCCAAGGGTCTGAATGATGTATGATCTGTATGGCCTGTTGTCCTAACTCAGGCAGAGGAAGCCTAGTCCTGGACTAAAAGGCATTGGCAATAAAGAATCTCCATTGAACATTTTTTTTTGGTCCAGGAATTTGGCAAAGTTTCAAAATTAATATATTGAACTTGTATTTCATGATTTGAAATTGACCGTAAGTGTGTAGTTGTATTAATTTGTGTGTATTTATTGTGTCATTGTCTCGTATAGGATCTGTTGGGGAAAGACATCCTGGAGTTCTGTCACCCAGAGGACCAGAGTCACCTGAGAGAGAGCTTTCAACAGGTACGGAGAGGTGGAGGAGGGACGAAGGGAGGGTGGAGGTATGAGGAAGAGTTCTGTCACTCAGAGGACTACAGAGAGACCTCTTGAGATATCTTTCTACTATACCACCAGGGGAGAGGGGAAGAGGAGAGGTGGGAAGAGAGAAGAGGAGAGGGGGAAGAGAAGAGAAGAGGAGAGGGAAGAGAAGAGAAGAGGAGAGGGGGAAGAGAAGAGAGAAAGAGGAGAGGGGGAAAGAAGAGAAGAGGAGAGGGGGGAAGGAAGAGGAGAGGGGGAAGAGAATAGAGGAGAGGGGGAAGAGAAGAGAAGAGGAGATGGGGAAGAGAAGAGAAGAGGATAGGGGGAGAGACAGAAGGATGGGGGGAAGAGAAGAGAAGAGGAGGGGGAAGAGAGAAGAGGAGAGGGGGAAGGAGAGAAGTGGAGGAGAGAATAGGGGGAAGAGAGAGGAGACAGAGGGGGAAGAGAAGAGGAGAGGAGAGGGAGAGGAGAGGAGGGGGAAGAGAGAGGAGAGGAGAGGGGGGGAAGACAGAGGAGAGGAGAGGGGGAAGAGAAGAGGAGAGAGGGAGAGGGGAAGGGAAGAGGAGGGAGAGGAGAGGGGAAGAAGAGAGGAGAGGGGGAAGAGAAGAGGAGAGGGGAGAGAGGGAGAGGGGGGAAGAGAAGAGAGGAGAGGGGGAAGAGGAGAGGAGGAGAGGGGGAAGAGAAGAGAGAGGAGAGAAGAGGAGGGAGGGGAAGAGAAGAGAGAGGGGAAGAGGAGAGAGGGAAGAGGAGAGGGGGAAGGAAGAGAGGAGAGGAGAGGGGGAAGAGGAGAGGAGAGGGAAGAGGGGGAAGAGGAGAGGGAGAGGAGAGGGGGAAGAGAAGAGGAGAGGGGAGAGGGAGGGAAGAAGAGGAGAGGGGGAAGAGAAGAGAAGAGGAGAGGGGGGAAGAGAGGGGGAAGAGAATAATGGGAAGAGAGAGAGAAGAGGAGGAGAGAAGAGGAGAGGAGAGAAGAGGAGAGGGGGAAGAGAAGGAGAGGGTGGAGAAGAGTGACAGAGGATGGGTGGAGGAGAGAATAGGAGTGACAGAGGATGGGTGGAGGAGAGAATAGGAGTGACAGAGGATGGGTGGAGGAGAGAATAGGAGTGACAGAGGATGGGCAGTATACCGTATACTGGGGTAGCCACGGGATGGTTTTTCAATACAGTCAATAGCATTGAAACTATTTCTTTGAAGTTTTTCAATACATTTTATGTTTTGTAGCTACTTTTTAAGTAAATACCTGCAGTCAACTATTGCAATATGTTAGGTGATAAAGCGGATTGCGTTCTTCATTTCACCTGTCACATTATTTTACATCATGAAGCTTACCGTAGTTCCCCAGAACAGTTGAGACAGTCACATGTTTGTAAATAGCACAACGGGAGAAAGCAGGAGCAAGTGATTCCAGCTGTGTATTGACTGGGGTTGCGTTGTCTTTCAATATAAAACTGATCAGTGTTATCAGTTGATGTTACTCTTCAACCCCAAAGCAAATCAAGGGGAGAAACAGGTTTATTCAAAGAGAACAAATATAGTTGTTATGCTAGGAAGTAAATGGTAGATGTTCATTATTCCCTGTCATCAGTGATTCTTCACAGAGCAAAGAGACGTAATTTCTATCCCAACCCGTAGCCTGTGGTTGACCAATTAGAATTCATAGCAGTAAAATTGGGCCAATGGTCAAATAACAAGTATCCTGTTTCAGGCTCAATGAATAGTCCATTTGGACCAATGAGAACTTGCCACATGTAGCTATAAGTCCAGGACTGAAACCCCTACAAAGATTCTGAACAGATGTTGAACTGAAAAACAACTATTACCATTGATCGTTAATTGACTTTTAGTCCTCTGCGTTTTTGTATTTTCTTAAAATATCATTACATCAGGGACTTGCAACTATAGTTTTGGCAGAAAATAGCTTCATTTTCATCAGTTGACAACGGAAGTACAACACTATTTGGCTGGCAGCCACACAAGTAAATGAGCTTACAATGAAACAGCTAAAACTATGCATGGCCATCATATTCCTAATGTTTATTATAGAAAGAATGTAGCCAGCTACATTTCCTAATCTTGCATTTTACCAGAGAAAAGAAAAGTAGCTACACATCAGTCAGAGTTCTGTCTGCTGATAGAATGATGGAGAACAGTAGCTCCACATCAGTCAGAGTGCTGTCTGCTGATAGAATGATGGAGAACAGTAGCTCCACATCAGAGCGCTGTCTGCTGATAGAATGATGGAGAACAGTAGCTCCACATCAGTCAGAGGGCTGTCTGCTGATAGAATGATGGAGAACAGTAGCTCCACATCAGAGGGCTGTCTGCTGATAGAATGATGGAGAACAGTAGCTCCCATCATGCTGATAGAATGATGGAGAGTGCTGTCTGCTGATAGAATGATGGAGAACAGTAGCTCCACATCACATGCTGATAGAATGATCAGTAGCTCCACATGCTGTCTGCTGATAGAATGATGGAGAACAGTAGCTCCACATCAGTCAGAGTGCTGTCTGCTGATAGAATGATGGAGAACAGTAGCTCCTGATAGAATGATCAGTAGCTCAGAGGCGCTGTCTGCTGATAGAATGATGGAGAACAGTAGCTCCACATCAGTCAGAGTGCTGTCTGCTGATAGAATGATGGAGAACAGTAGCTCCACATCAGAGCGCTGTCTGCTGTCTGCTGATAGAATGATGATGGAGAACAGTAGCTCCACATCAGAGTGCTGTCTGCTGATAGAATGATGGAGAACAGTAGCTCCACATCAGAGCGCTGTCTGCTGATAGAATGATGGAGAACAGTAGCTCCACATCAGAGCGCTGTCTGCTGATAGAATGATGGAGAACAGTAGCTCCACATCAGTCAGAGTGCTGTCTGCTGATAGAATGATGGAGAACTGCTCCACATCAGAGCGCTGTCTGCTGAGAATGATGGAGAACAGTAGCTCCACATCAGAGTGCTGTCTGCTGATAGAATGATGGAGAACAGTAGCTCCACATCAGAGCGCTGTCTGCTGATAGAATGATGGAGAACAGTAGCTCCACATCAGTCAGAGGGCTGTCTGCTGATAGAACGATGGAGAACAGTAGCTCCACATCAGTCAGAGCGCTGTCTGCTGATAGAATGATGGAGAACAGTAGCTCCACATCAGAGCGCTGTCTGCTGATAGAATGATGGAGAACAGTAGCTCCACATCAGAGTGCTGTCTGCTGATAGAATGATGGAGAACAGAGCTCCACATCAGTAGCTGTCTGCTGATAGAATGATGGAGAACAGTAGCTCCACATCAGTCAGAGTGCTGTCTGCTGATAGAATGATGGAGAACAGTAGCTCCACATCAGTCAGAGCGCTGTCTGCTGATAGAATGATGGAGAACAGTAGCTCCACATCAGTCAGAGCGCTGTCTGCTGATAGAATGATGGAGAACAGTAGCTCCACATCAGTCAGAGCGCTGTCTGCTGATAGAATGATGGAGAACAGTAGCTCCACATCAGCGCTGTCTCTGATAGAATGATGGAGAACAGTAGCTCCACATCAGAGTGCTGTCTGCTGATAGAATGATGGAGAACAGTAGCTCCACATCAGTCAGAGGCTGTCTGCTGATAGAATGATGGAGAACAGTAGCTCCACATCAGTCAGAGTGCTGTCTGCTGATAGAATGATGGAGAACAGTAGCTCCACATCAGTCAGAGTGCTGTCTGCTGATAGAATGATGGAGAACAGTAGCTCCACATCAGAGTGCTGTCTGCTGATAGAATGATGGAGAACAGTAGCTCCACATCAGAGTGCTGTCTGCTGATAGAATGATGGAGAACAGTAGCTCCACATCAGTCAGAGTGCTGTCTGCTGATAGAATGATGGAGAACAGTAGCTCCACATCAGTCAGAGCGCTGTCTGCTGATAGAATGATGGAGAACAGTAGCTCCACATCAGTCAGAGCGCTGTCTGCTGATAGAATGATGGAGAACAGTAGCTCCACATCAGTCAGTGCTGTCTGCTGATAGAATGATGGAGAACAGTAGCTCCACATCAGTCAGAGTGCTGTCTGCTGATAGAATGATGGAGAACAGTAGCTCCACATCAGAGTGCTGTCTGCTGATAGAATGATGGAGAACAGTAGCTCCACATCAGTCAGAGCGCTGTCTGCTGATAGAATGATGGAGAACAGTAGCTCCACATCAGTCAGAGCGCTGTCTGCTGATAGAATGAGGGAGAACAGTAGCTCCACATCAGAGTGCTGTCTGCTGATAGAATGATGGAGAACAGTAGCTCCACATCAGTCAGTGCTGTCTGCTGATAGAATGATGGAGAACAGTAGCTCCACATCAGTCAGAGTGCTGTCTGCTGATAGAATGATGGAGAACAGTAGCTCCACATCAGAGTGCTGTCTGCTGATAGAATGATGGAGAACAGTAGCTCCACATCAGTCAGAGTGCTGTCTGCTGATAGAATGATGGAGAACAGTAGCTCCACATCAGTCAGAGTGCTGTCTGCTGATAGAATGATGGAGAACAGTAGCTCCACATCAGTCAGAGTGCTGTCTGCTGATAGAATGATGGAGAACAGTAGCTCCACATCAGAGTGCTGTCTGCTGATAGAATGATGGAGAACAGTAGCTCCACATCAGAGTGCTGTCTGCTGATAGAATGATGGAGAACAGTAGCTCCACATCAGAGCGCTGTCTGCTGATAGAATGATGGAGAACAGTAGCTCCACATCAGTCAGAGTGCTGTCTGCTGATAGAATGATGGAGAACAGTAGCTCCACATCAGTCAGAGTGCTGTCTGCTGATAGAATGATGGAGAACAGTAGCTCCACATCAGGCCCATGTTCACTACTCCTGACTAGGGTCCATGTTCACTACTTCTGACTCGGGTCCATGTTCACTACTTCTGACCAGGGCCCATGTTCACTACTCCTGACTAGGGTCCATGTTCACTACTTCTGACTCGGGTCCTTGTTCACTACTTCTGACCAGGGCCCATGTCCACTACTCCTGACCAGGGTCCATGTTCACTACTTCTGACCAGGGCCCATGTCCACTACTCCTGACCCGAGCCCATGTCCACTACTCCTGACTAGGGTCCATGTCCACTACTTCTGACCAGGGCCCATGTTCACTACTTCTGACTCGGGTCCATGTTCACTACTTCTGACCAGGGTCCATGTCCACTACTTCTGACCAGGGTCCATGTTCACTACTTCTGACCAGGGCCCATTTCCACTACTCCTGACTAGGGTCCATGTCCCCTACTCCTGACTAGGGTCCATGTTCACTACTTCTGACCAGGGTCCATGTTCACTACTCCTGACTAGGGTCCATGTTCACTACTTCTGACCAGGGCCCATGTCCACTACTTCTGACTAGGGTCCATGTTCACTACTCGTGACCAGGGCCCATGTTCACTACTCCTGACCCGGGCCCATGTCCACTACTTCTGACCCGGGCCCATGTCCACTACTTCTGACCCGGGCCCATGTCCACTACTTCTGACCCGGGCCCATGTCCACTACTTCTGACCCGGGCCCATGTCCACTACTTCTGACCCGGACCCATGTCCACTACTTCTGACTAGGGTCCATGTCCACTACTTCTGACCCGGGCCCATGGGGAGAACCTGGGAAATTGGGGAAAGTTACTGGAATTTTCCAACCCGAAACTAACCTGTAAATGAAGCTATCAGAAACATGCTCTCTCTCAGGGGGGAGTTTCCACCCAACCATCAAGATCATATTTAGCATTGAGAACATTGTTCATCCATTACCTTCCGATGGACTTAATAAGATTCTAAAAGACACTCAATAACCCACCTGGGGAATTAATGGTCATAAATCCAGTGCCTTCGTCTGCCTCGTCTAAAGCCTGGAGCCATGCCAAGGACTGGCAGACAGGCCAATACTATTGGCCAATCTGTAATGGTTTAAGATGTGCTCTGTCAGCAGCTGACAGGAACACACTGCAGGGTCCTGTTCAGAAGGATGAAACGTTCACAACGTCGCGGATAGAAATGTAAGGAGTAGAGAGAACCCTATTGCCTAATCCTAATAAACTGGACTGACGGATCTGTTCTACATGATATATTTCTATCTGAGCGCCCAGGTGTGTGTCCTCTGCGTTGCGGTTCAGCCTGTCTGCCAGGGGAGTGCCGTGTACTGAACACCAGCAATGAGGTGAAAGGTGAAATATCAACGTGTATGTGTGAGAGAGAGACTATCCTTGAGGAATGTTTTGTTAGGGCAATATTATTTTACATTCCTTCCAGGGAACAGAAACCCCACACACACTTACCTTTCTGACACACACACACACACACACACACACATACAGACAGACACACAGGTAGCGCCAGACAGACAGACACACAGGTAGCACCAGACACACAGGTAGCACCAGACAGACAGACACACAGGTAGCACCAGACAGACAGACACACAGGTAGCACCAGACAGACAGACACACAGGTAGCACCAGACAGACACACAGGTAGCCCCAGACAGACACACAGGTAGCCCCAGACAGACGCACAGGTAGCCCCAGACAGACACACAGGTAGCACCAGACAGACAGACACACAGGTAGCACCAGACAGACAGACACACAGGTAGCCCCAGACAGACACACAGGTAGCCCCAGACAGACACACAGGTAGCCCCAGACAGACACACAGGTAGCCCCAGACAGACACACAGGTAGCCCCAGACAGACACACAGGTAGCCCCAGACAGACACACAGGTAGCCCCAGACAGACACACAGGTAGCCCCAGACAGACACACAGGTAGCGCCAGACCGACACACAGGTAGCGCGAGAGAGACGGACAGACACAGGTAGCGCGAGAGAGACGGACAGACACAGGTAGCGCGAGAGAGACGGACAGACACAGGTAGCGCGAGAGAGACGGACAGACACAGGTAGCGCAGAGACTGACAGACACAGGTAGTCGAGAGAGACGGACAGACACAGGTAGCGCTGAGAGACGGACAGACACGGGTGTTCAGAGACGGACAGACACGGGTCGCATGAGAGACTGACAGACACAGGTAGCGCGAGAGAGACGGGACAGACACGGGTAGCGCGAGAGAGACGGACAGACACGGGTAGCGCGAGAGAGACGGACAGACACGGGTAGCGCGAGAGACGGACAGACACGGGTAGGCGATGACAGACACGGGTAGCGCGAGAGAGACGGACAGACACAGGTAGCGCCTGAGACGGACAGACACGGGTAGCCGGACAGACACGGGTAGCCTGACTGACAGACACAGGTAGCGCGAGAGAGACGGACAGACACAGGTAGCGCGAGAGAGACGGACAGACACAGGTACGAGAGAGACGGACAGACACAGGTAGCCAGAGAGACGGACAGACACAGGTAGCGCGAGAGAGACGGACAGACACAGGTAGCGCGAGAGAGACGGACAGACACAGGTAGCGCGAGAGAGACAGACACAGGTAGCGCGAGAGAGACTGACAGGCACAGGTAGCGCGAGAGAGACGGACAGACACAGGTAGCGAGAGAGAGACGGACAGACACAGCGCGAGAGAGACTGACAGACACAGGTAGCGAGAGAGAGACGGACAGACACAGGTAGCGAGAGAGAGACGGACAGACACAGCGCGAGAGAGACTGACAGACACAGGTAGCGCGAGAGAGACTGACAGACACAGGTACGCCTGAGAGACGGACAGACACAGGTAGCGAGAGAGACGGACAGACACAGGGCGCGAGAGACGGACAGACACAGGTAGCGCGAGAGAGACGTACAGACACAGGTAGCGCGAGAGAGACTGACAGACAAAGGTAGCGCGAGAGAGACTGACAGACACAGGTAGCGAGAGAGAGACGGACAGACACAGCGCGAGAGAGACTGACAGACACAGGTAGCGCGAGAGAGACTGACAGACACAGGTAGCGCGAGAGACCGGACAGACACAGGTAGCGAGAGAGAGACGGACAGACACAGGTAGCGCTGAGACGGACAGACACAGGTCGCTACTACAGACACAGGGCGAGAGAGACTGACAGACAAAGGTAGCGAGAGAGACTGACAGACACAGGTAGCGCGAGAGAGACGGACAGACACGGGTAGCGCGAGAGAGACGGACAGACACGGGTAGCGCGAGAGAGACGGACAGACACGGGTAGCGCAGAGACGGACAGACACGGGTAGCGCGAGAGACGGACAGACACAGGTAGCGCAGAGACGGACAGACACAGGTAGCGCGAGAGAGACAGACACAGGTAGCGCGAGAGACGGACAGACACAGGTGCGCGAGAGAGACGGACAGACACAGGTAGCGCGAGAGAGACGGACAGACACAGGTAGCGCGAGAGAGACGGACACAGGTAGCGCGAGAGAGACAGACACAGGTAGCGCGAGAGAGACAGACACAGGTAGCGCGAGAGAGACAGACACAGGTAGCGAGAGAGACGGACAGACACAGGTAGCGCGAGAGAGACGGACAGACACAGGTAGCGCGAGAGAGACGGACAGACACAGGTAGCGCGAGAGACGGACAGACACAGGTAGCGCGAGAGAGACAGACACAGGTAGCGCGAGAGAGACTGACAGGCACAGGTAGCGCGAGAGAGACGGACAGACACAGGTAGCGAGAGAGACGGACAGACACAGCGCGAGAGAGACTGACAGACACAGGTAGCGCGAGAGAGACTGACAGACACAGGTAGCGAGAGAGACGGACAGACACAGGTAGCGAGAGAGAGACGGACAGACACAGCGCGAGAGAGACTGACAGACACAGGTAGCGCGAGAGAGACTGACAGACACAGGTAGCGCGAGAGAGACGGACAGACACAGGTAGCGAGAGAGAGACGGACAGACACAGGTAGCGCGAGAGAGACGGACAGACACAGGTAGCGCGAGAGAGACGTACAGACACAGGTAGCGCGAGAGAGACTGACAGACACAGGTAGCGCGAGAGAGACGGACAGACACAGGTAGCGCGAGAGAGACGGACAGACACAGGTAGCGCGAGAGAGACTGACAGACACAGGTAGCGCGAGAGAGACTGACAGACAAAGGTAGCGCGAGAGAGACTGACAGACACAGGTAGCGCGAGAGAGACGGACAGACACAGGTAGCGCGAGAGAGACGGACAGACACAGGTAGCGCGAGAGAGACGGACAGACACAGGTAGCGCGAGAGAGACTGACAGACACAGGTAGCGAGAGAGAGACGGACAGACACAGGTAGCGAGAGAGAGACGGACAGACACAGCGCGAGAGAGACTGACAGACACAGGTAGCGCGAGAGAGACTGACAGACACAGGTAGCGCGAGAGACGGACAGACACAGGTAGCGAGAGAGACGGACAGACACAGGTAGCGCGAGAGACGGACAGACACAGGTAGCGCGAAGAGACGTACAGACACAGGTAGCGCGAGAGACTGACAGACACAGGTAGCGCGAGAGAGACGGACAGACACAGGTAGCGCGAGAGAGACGGACAGACACAGGTAGCGCGAGAGAGACTGACAGACACAGGTAGCGCGAGAGAGACTGACAGACAAAGGTAGCGCGAGAGAGACTGACAGACACGGGTAGCGCGAGAGAGACGGACAGACACGGGTAGCGCGAGAGAGACGGACAGACACGGGTAGCGCGAGAGAGACGGACAGACACGGGTAGCGCGAGAGAGACGGACAGACACGGGTAGCGCGAGAGAGACGGACAGACACAGGTAGCGCGAGAGAGACTGACAGACACAGGTAGCGCGAGAGAGATGGACAGACACAGGTAGCGCCAGAGAGACGGACAGACACAGGTAGCGCCAGAGAGACGGACAGACACAGGTAGCGCCAGAGAGACGGACAGACACAGGTAGCGCGAGAGAGACAGACAGACACAGGTAGCGCGAGAGAGACGGACAGAAACAGGTAGCGCGAGAGAGACGGACAGACACAGGTAGCGCGAGAGAGACAGACACAGGTAGCGAGAGAGACGGACAGACACAGGTAGCGCGAGAGAGACGGACAGACACAGGTAGCGCGAGAGAGACGGACAGACACAGGTAGCGCGAGAGAGACGGACAGACACAGGTAGCGCGAGAGAGACAGACACAGGTAGCGCGAGAGAGACTGACAGGCACAGGTAGCGCGAGAGAGACGGACAGACACAGGTAGCGAGAGAGAGACGGACAGACACAGCGCGAGAGAGACTGACAGACACAGGTAGCGCGAGAGAGACTGACAGACACAGGTAGCGAGAGAGAGACGGACAGACACAGGTAGCGAGAGAGAGACGGACAGACACAGCGCGAGAGAGACTGACAGACACAGGTAGCGCGAGAGAGACTGACAGACACAGGTAGCGCGAGAGAGACGGACAGACACAGGTAGCGAGAGAGAGACGGACAGACACAGGTAGCGCGAGAGAGACGGACAGACACAGGTAGCGCGAGAGAGACGGACAGACACAGGTAGCGCGAGAGAGACGTACAGACACAGGTAGCGCGAGAGAGACGGACAGACACAGGTAGCGCGAGAGAGACGGACAGACACAGGTAGCGCGAGAGAGACTGACAGACACAGGTAGCGCGAGAGAGACTGACAGACAAAGGTAGCGCGAGAGAGACTGACAGACACAGGTAGCGAGAGAGACGGACAGACACGGGTAGCGCGAGAGAGACGGACAGACACGGGTAGCGCGAGAGAGACGGACAGACACGGGTAGCGCGAGAGAGACGGACAGACACGGGTAGCGCGAGAGAGACGGACAGACACGGGTAGCGCGAGAGAGACGGACAGACACAGGTAGCGCGAGAGAGACTGACAGACACAGGTAGCGCGAGAGAGATGGACAGACACAGGTAGCGCGAGAGAGATGGACAGACACAGGTAGCGCGAGAGAGACGGACAGACACAGGTAGCGCGAGAGAGACGGACAGACACAGGTAGCGCGAGAGAGACGGACAGACACAGGTAGCGCGAGAGAGACGGACAGACACAGGTAGCGCGAGAGAGACGGACAGACACAGGTAGCGCGAGAGAGACGGACAGACACAGGTAGCGCGAGAGAGACGGACAGACACAGGTAGCGCGAGAGAGACAGACACAGGTAGCGCGAGAGAGACGGACAGACACAGGTAGCGCGAGAGAGACGGACAGACACAGGTAGCGCGAGAGAGACGGACAGACACAGGTAGCGCGAGAGAGACGGACAGACACAGGTAGCGCGAGAGAGACAGACACAGGTAGCGAGAGAGACTGACAGGCACAGGTAGCGCGAGAGAGACGGACAGACACAGGTAGCGAGAGAGAGACGGACAGACACAGCGCGAGAGAGACTGACAGACACAGGTAGCGCGAGAGAGACTGACAGACACAGGTAGCGAGAGAGACGGACAGACACAGGTAGCGAGAGAGAGACGGACAGACACAGCGCGAGAGAGACTGACAGACACAGGTAGCGCGAGAGAGACTGACAGACACAGGTAGCGCGAGAGAGACGGACAGACACAGGTAGCGAGAGAGAGACGGACAGACACAGGTAGCGCGAGAGAGACGGACAGACACAGGTAGCGCGAGAGAGACGACAGACACAGGTAGCGCGAGAGAGACGTACAGACACAGGTAGCGCGAGAGAGACGGACAGACACAGGTAGCGAGAGAGACGGACAGACACAGGTAGCGCGAGAGAGACTGACAGACACAGGTAGCGCGAGAGAGACTGACAGACAAAGGTAGCGCGAGAGAGACTGACAGACACAGGTAGCGCGAGAGAGACGGACAGACACAGGTAGCGCGAGAGAGACGGACAGACACAGGTAGCGCGAGAGAGACGGACAGACGCAGGTAGCGCGAGAGAGACTGACAGACGCAGGTAGCGCGAGAGAGACTGACAGACACAGGTAGCGCGAGAGAGACGGACAGACACAGGTAGCGCGAGAGAGACGGACAGACACAGGTAGCGCGAGAGAGACGGACAGACACAGGTAGCGCGAGAGAGACGGACAGACACAGGTAGCGCGAGAGAGACGGACAGACACAGGTAGCGCGAGAGAGATGCAGGTAGTGAGACATACGGACAGGTAGAGAGACAGGCGGACAGGTAATGGGACAGGTAGAGAGACAGACGGACAGGTAAAGGGACAGGTAGAGAGAGAGAGACAGACGGACAAGTAAAGGAACAGGTAGAGGGAGACGGACAAGTCAAGGGACAGGTAGAGAGAGCGAGACGGACAGGTAGAGAGACAGACGGACAGGTAAAGGGACAGGTAGAGAGAGGGAGAGATGGACAGGTAAAGGGACAGGTAGAGAGAGACGCTGGTACCTTTGTGTTCAGGTATTGACAGTCCAATAGCTTTGGCGTGTCAGCTTTGATTGGTTTGTATGCGATTGACTTTTGTGCAACACAGTTTTTCTTGGCAGAAAACCATTTTTGTTTTCCCAGCCTACTGACTGTTAATTCATTTAAAATCTCTGAGGCAGGTAATGACATACATATACACACACACACACACACACACACACACACACACACACACACACACACACACACACACACACACACACACACACACACACACAGCGTGTAGGAACCACTCCAATTCAGGTAATGAAAGATTGAGAGATAGAAATAAGGGTTGTAAATATTTTTCACTCAAATGCACTTCGTTCTCTTGCACACCATCTCTACCTTGCTCCCTCTCTCTCTCCCCTCTCTCCTGCTCCCTTTCTCTCCCTTCCCCTCACCTCCTCTCTCTCCTGCTCTCTTTCTCTCTGTCCCCCTCACCTACTCTTCCCTCTCTCCTACTCTTTTTCTCTCCCTTCCCCTCACCTCCTCTCTCTCTCTCCTGCTCTCTTTCTCTCCCTTCCCATCACCTCCTCTCTCTCTCCTGTTCTCTTTCTCTCCCTTCCCCTCACCTCCTCTCCCCTTTCTCCTGCTCTCTTTCTCTCCCTTCCCATCACCTCCTCTCTCTCTTTCCCCTCTCTCCTGCTCTCTTTCTCTCCCTTCCCCTCACCTCCTCTCTCTCTCCCCTCTCTGCTGCTCCCTTCCCATCACCTCCTCTCTCTCTCCCCTCTCACCTGCTCTCTTTCTCTCCCTTCACCTCACATCCTCTCTCTCTCCCCTCTCTCCTGCTCTCTTTCTCTCCCTTCCCCTCACCTCCTCTCTCTTTCCCCTCTCTCCTGCTCTCTTTCTCTCCCTTCCCATCACCTCCTCTCTCTCTCCTGCTCTCTTTCTCTCCGTTCCCCTCACCTCCTCTCTCTCTCTCCCCTCTCTCCTGCTCTCTTTCTCTCCCTTCCCCTCACCTCCTCTCTCTCTCCCCTCTCACCTGCTCTCTTTCTCTCCCTCCCTTCCCCTCACCTCCTCTCTCTCTCCTGCTCTCTTTCTCTCCGTTCCCCTCACCTCCTCTCTCTCTCTCTCCCCTCTCTCCTGCTCTCTCTCTCTCCCTTCCCCTCACCTCCTCTCTCTCTCTCTCCCCCTCTCTCCTGCTCTCTTTCTCTCCCTTCCCCTCACCTCCTCTCTCTCTCCCCTCTCTCCTGCTCTCTTTCTCTCCGTTCCCCTCACCTCCTCTCTCTCTCTCTCTCCCCTCTCTCCTGCTCTCTTTCTCTCCCTTCCCCTCACCTCCTCTCTCTCTCCCCTCTCTCCTGCTCTCTTTCTCTCCCTTCCCCTCACCTCCTCTCTCTCTCTCTCTCCCCTCTCTCATGCTCTCTTTGTCTCCCCTTCCCTCACCTCCCTCTCTCTCCCCTCTCTCCTGCTCTCTTTCTCTCCGTTCCCCTCACCTCCCTCTCTCTCTCTCTCCCCCTCTCTCCTGCTCTCTCTCTCTCCCTTCCCCTCACCTCCTCTCTCTCTCCCTCTCTCCTGCTCTCTTTGTCTCCCTTCCCCTCACCTCCTCTCTCTCTCCCCCTCTCCTGCTCTCTTTGTCTCACTTCCCTCACCTCCTCTCTCTCTCTCTCCCCTCTCTCCTGCTTCTTTCTCTCCCTTCCCCTCACCTCCTCTCTCTCCCCCCTCTCTCCTGCTCTCTCTCCCTTCCCCTCACCTCCCTCCTCTCTCTCTCCCCTCTCTCCTGCTCTCTTTGTCTCCCTTCCCCTCACCTCCTCTCTCTCTCCCCTCTCTCCTGCTCTCTTTCTCTCCGTTCCCCTCACCTCCTCTCTCTCTCTCTCCCTCTCCTGCTCTCTCTCTCTCCCTTCCCCTCACCTCCTCTCTCTCTCTCTCCCCTCTCTCCTGCTCTCTTTGTCTCCCTTCCCCTCACCTCCTCTCTCTCTCTCCCCTCTCTCCTGCTCTCTTTGTCTCCCTTCCCCTCACCTCCCCTCTCTCCTGCTCTCTTTGTCTCCCTTCCCCTCACCTCCTCTCTCTCTCTCTCTCCCCTCTCTCCTGCTCTCTTTGTCTCCCTTCCCCTCACCTCCTCTCTCTCTCCCCTCTCTCCTGCTCCCTTTCTCTCCCTTCCCCTCACCTCCTCTCTCTCCTGCTCTCTTTCTCTCTGTCCCCCTCACCTACTCTTCCCTCTCTCCTACTCTTTTTCTCTCCCTTCCCCTCACCTCCTCTCTCTCTCTCCTGCTCTCTTTCTCTCCCTTCCCATCACCTCTCTCTCTCCTGTTCTCTTTCTCTCCCTTCCCCTCACCTCCTCTCCCCTTTCTCCTGCTCTCTTTCTCTCCCTTCCCATCACCTCCTCTCTCTCTTTCCCCTCTCTCCTGCTCTCTTTCTCTCCCTTCCCCTCACCTCCTCTCTCTCTCCCCTCTCTGCTGCTCTCTTTCTCTCCCTTCCCATCACCTCCTCTCTCTCTCCCCTCTCACCTGCTCTCTTTCTCTCCCTTCACCTCACATCCTCTCTCTCTCCCCTCTCTCCTGCTCTCTTTCTCTCCCTTCCCCTCACCTCCTCTCTCTTTCCCCTCTCTCCTGCTCTCTTTCTCTCCCTTCCCATCACCTCCTCTCTCTCTCTCCTGCTCTCTTTCTCTCCGTTCCCCTCACCTCCTCTCTCTCTCTCCCCTCTCTCCTGCTCTCTTTCTCTCCCTTCCCCTCACCTCCTCTCTCTCTCCCTCTCACCTGCTCTCTTTCTCTCCCTTCCCCTCACCTCCTCTCTCTCTCCTGCTCTCTTTCTCTCCGTTCCCCTCACCTCCTCTCTCTCTCTCTCCCCTCTCTCCTGCTCTCTCTCTCTCCCTTCCCCTCACCTCCTCTCTCTCTCTCTCTCCCCTCTCTCCTGCTCTCTTTCTCTCCCTTCCCCTCACCTCCTCTCTCTCTCTCCCCTCTCTCCTGCTCTCTTTCTCTCCCTTCCCCTCACCTCCTCTCTCTCTCTCTCCCCTCTCTCCTGCTCTCTTTCTCTCCCTTCCCCTCACCTCCTCTCTCTCTCTCCCTCTCTCCTGCTCTCTCTCTCTCCCTTCCCCTCACCTCCTCTCTCTCTCTCTCTCCCCTCTCTCATGCTCTCTTTGTCTCCCTTCCCCTCACCTCCTCTCTCTCTCCCTCTCTCCTGCTCTCTTTCTCTCCGTTCCCCTCACCTCCTCTCTCTCTCTCTCCCCTCTCTCCTGCTCTCTCTCTCTCCCTTCCCCTCACCTCCTCTCTCTCTCCCTCTCTCCTGCTCTCTTTGTCTCCCTTCCCCTCACCTCCTCTCTCTCTCCCCTCTCTCCTGCTCTCTTTGTCTCACTTCCCCTCACCTCCTCTCTCTCTCTCTCCCCTCTCTCCTGCTCTCTTTCTCTCCCTTCCCCTCACCTCCTCTCTCTCTCCCCCCTCTCTCCTGCTCTCTCTCCCTTCCCCTCACCTCCTCTCTCTCTCTCTCTCCCCTCTCTCCTGCTCTCTTTGTCTCCCTTCCCCTCACCTCCTCTCTCTCTCCCCTCTCTCCTGCTCTCTTTCTCTCCGTTCCCCTCACCTCCTCTCTCTCTCTCTCCCCTCTCCTGCTCTCTCTCTCTCCCTTCCCCTCACCTCCTCTCTCTCTCTCTCTCCCCTCTCTCCTGCTCTCTTTGTCTCCCTTCCCCTCACCTCCTCTCTCTCTCCCCTCTCTCCTGCTCTCTTTGTCTCCCTTCCCCTCACCTCCCCTCTCTCCTGCTCTCTTTGTCTCCCTTCCCCTCACCTCCCTCTCTCTCTCTCTCTCCCCCTCTCTCCTGCTCTCTTTGTCTCCCTTCCCCTCACCTCCTCTCTCTCTCCCCTCTCTCCTGCTCTTTCTCTCCCTTCCCCTCACCTCCTCTCTCTCTCCCTCTCTCCTGCTCTCTTTGTCTCCCGTTCCCTCACCTCCTCTCTCTCCCCTCTCTCCTGCTCTCTTTCTCTCCCTTCCCCTCACCTCCTCTCTCTCTCTCTCTCCTGCTCTCTTTCTCTCCGTTCCCCTCACCTCCTCTCTCTCTCTCTCTCCCCTCTCTCCTGCTCTCTTTCTCTCCCCTTCCCCTCACTCCCTCTCTCTCTCCCCCTCTCCTGCTCTCTTTCTCTCCGTTCCCCTCACCTCCTCTCTCTCTCTCTCTCCCCCTCTCTCCTGCTCTCTCTCCCTTCCCCCTCACCTCCCTCTCTCTCCCCCTCTCCTGCTCTCTCTCTCCCTTCCCCTCACCTCCTCTCTCTCTCTCTCTCCCTCTCCTGCTCTCTTTGTCCCTTCCCCTCACCTCCTCTCTCTCTCCCCCTCTCTCCTGCTCTCTTTCTCTCCGTTCCCCTCACCTCTCCCTCTCTCTCTCCCTCTCTCCTGCTCTCTCTCTCTCCCTTCCCCTCACCTCCTCTCTCTCTCCCCTCTCTCCTGCTCTCTTTGTCTCCCTTCCCCTCACCTCCTCTCTCTCTCCCCTCTCTCCTGCTCTCTTTGTCTCACTTCCCCTCACCTCCTCTCTCTCTCTCTCCCCTCTCTCCTGCTCTCTTTCTCTCCCTTCCCCTCACCTCCTCTCTCTCTCCCCCCTCTCTCCTGCTCTCTCTCCCTTCCCCTCACCTCTCTCTCTCTCTCCCCCTCTCTCCTGCTCTCTTTCTCTCCGTTCCCCTCACCTCTCTCTCTCTCTCTCCCCCTCTCTCCTGCTCTCTCCTCTCCCTTCCCTCACCTCCTCTCTCTCTCTCTCTCCCTCTCTCCTGCTCTCTTTGTCTCCCTTTCCCTCACCTCCTCTCTCTCTCTCCCCTCTCTCCTGCTCTCTTTGTCTCCCTTCCCCTCACCTCCCCTCTCTCCTGCTCTCTTTGTCTCCCTTCCCCTCACCTCCTCTCTCTCTCCCCTCTCTCCTGCTCTCTCTCTCTCCCTTCCCCTCACCTCCCTCTCTCTCTCCCTCTCTCCTGCTCTCTTTGTCTCCCTTCCCCTCACCTCCTCTCTCTCTCCCCTCTCTCCTGCTCTCTCTCTCTCCCTTCCCCTCACCTCCTCTCTCTCTCCCCTCTCTCCTGCTCTTTCTCTCCCTTCCCCTCACCTCCTCTCTCTCTCCCCTCTCTCCTGCTCTCTTTGTCTCCCTTCCCCTCACCTCCTCTCTCTCTCCCCTCTCTCCTGCTCTCTTTGTCTCCTTCCCCTCACCTCCCTCTCTCCCCTCTCTCCTGCTCTCTCTCTCCCTTCCCCTCACCTCCCTCCTCTCTCCCTCTCTCCTGCTCTTTCTCTCCCTTCCCCTCACCTCCTCTCTCTCCTCCTCCTGCTCTTTCTCTCCCTTCCCCTCACCTCCTCTCTCTCTCCCCTCTCTCCTGCTCTTTGTCTCCCTTCCCCTCACCTCCTGTCTCTCTTTCTCTCCCCTCTCTCCTGCTCTTTCTCTCCCTTCCCCTCACCTCCTCTCTCTCTCCCCTCTCTCCTGCTCTTTCTCTCCCTTCCCCTCAACTCCTCTCTCTCTCTCTCTCCCCTCTCTCCTGCTCTCTTTCTCTCCCTTTCCCTCACCACCTCTCTCTCTCCCCTCTCTCCTGCTCTTTCTCTCCCTTCCCCTCACCTCCTCTCTCTCTCCCCTCTCTCCTGCTCTTTGTCTCCCTTCCCCTCACCTCCTCTCTCTTTCTCTCCCCTCTCTCCTGCTCTTTCTCTCCCTTCCCCTCACCTCCTCTCTCTCTCCCCTCTCTCCTCTCTTTCTCTCCCTTCCCCTCACCTCCTCTCTCTCTCCCCCTCTCTCCTGCTCTTTCTCTCCCTTCCCCTCACCTCTCTCTCTCTCCCCCCTCTCTCCTGCTCTCTTTGTCTCCCTTCCCCTCACCTCCTCTCTCTCTCTCTCCCCTCTCTCCTGCTCTCTCTCTCTCCCTTCCCCTCACCTCCTCTCTCTCTCCCCTCTCTCCTGCTCTCTTTGTCTCCCTTCCCCTCACCTCCTCTCTCTCTCTCCCCTCTCTCCTGCTCTCTCTCTCTCCCTTCCCCTCACCTCTCTCTCTCCCTCTCTCCTGCTCTTTTCTTCCCTTCCCCTCACCTCCTCTCTCTCTCCCCTCTCTCCTGCTCTTTCTCTCCCTTCCCCTCTCCTCTCTCCCTCTCTCCTGCTCTTTCTCTCCCTTCCCCTCACCTCCTCTCCCCTCTCTCCTGCTCTTTCTCTCCCTTCCCCTCACCTCCTCTCTCTCTCCCCTCTCTCCTGCTCTTTGTCTCCCTTCCCCTCACCTCCTCTCTCTCTCTCCCCTCTCTCCTGCTCTTTCTCTCCCTTCCCCTCACCTCCTCTCTCTCTCCCCTCTCTCCTGCTCTTTCTCTCCCTTCCCCTCACCTCCTCTCTCTCTCTCTCTCCCCTCTCTCCTGCTCTCTTTCTCTCCCTTCCCTCACCACCTCTCTCTCTCCCCTCTCCTGCTCTTTCTCTCCCTTCCCCTCACCTCCTCTCTCTCTCCCTCTCTCCTGCCTTCCCTTCCCTCACTCCTCTCTCTTTCTCTCCCCTCTCTCCTGCTCTTTCTCTCCCTTCCCCTCACCTCTCCTCTCTCTCCCCTCTCTCCTGCTCTTTCTCTCCCTTCCCCTCTCCCTCACCTCCTGCTCTTTCTCTCCCTTCCCCTCACCTCCTCCTCTCTCTCCCTCTCTCCTGCTCTTTGTCTCCCTTCCCCTCACCTCCTCTCTCTCTCTCCCCTCTCTCCTGCTCTTTCTCTCCCTTCCCCTCACCTCCTCTCTCTCTCCCCTCTCTCCTGCTCTTTCTCTCCCTTCCCCTCACCTCTCTCTCTCTCTCTCTCTCCCCTCTCTCCTGCTCTCTTTCTCTCCCTTCCCCTCACCTCCTCTCTCTCTCCCCTCTCTCCTGCTCTTTCTCTCCCTTCCCCTCACCTCCTCTCCCCTCTCTCCTGCTCTTTCTCTCCCTTCCCCTCACCTCCTCTCTCTCTCCCCTCTCTCCTGCTCTTTGTCTCCCTTCCCTCACCTCCCTCTCTCTCCCTCTCTCCTGCTCTTTCTCTCCCTTCCCTCACCACCCCTCTCTCTCTCCCCTCTCTCCTGCTCTCTCTCTCTCCCTTCCCCTCACCTCCCTCTCTCTCTCCCCTCTCTCCTGCTCTCTCTCTCCCTTCCCCTCACCTGCTCTCTCTCCCTCTCTCCTGCTCCTCTCTCTCCCTTCCCTCACCTCTCTCTCCCTCTCTCCTGCTCTCTTTGTCTCCCTCCCCTCACCTCTCTCTCCTTCCCCTCTCTCCTGCTCTCTCTCTCCCTTCCCCCCTCTCTCTCCCCCTCTCTCCTGCTCTCTCTCTCTCCCTTCCCCTCACCTCCTCTCTCCTCCCCTCTCTCTCCTGCTCTTTCTCTCCCTTCCCCTCACCCTCTCTCTCTCCCCTCTCTCCTGCTCTTTCTCTCCCTTCCCCTCTCTCTCTCCCCTCTCTCCTGCTCTTTCTCTCCCTTCCCCTCACCTCCCTCTCTCTCCCCTCTCTCCTGCTTTCTCTCCCTTCCCCTCACCTCCCTCCTCTCTCCCCTCTCTCCTGCTCTTTCTCTCCCTTCCCCTCTCTCCTCTCCCTCCCCTGCTCTTCCTCTCCCTTCCCCTCACCTCCCTCTCCCCTCACCTCTCTCTCCCTTCTCTCTCCCTCTCTCCTGCTCTTTCTCTCCCTTCCCCTCACCTCCTCTCTCTCTCCCTTCCCCTCACCTCCCCTCACCTCCTGTCTCTCTCCCTCTCTCCTGCTCTTTCTCTCCCTTCCCCTCACCTCTCTCTCCCCTCCTCCTGCTCTTTCTCTCCCTTCCCCTCACTCTCTCTCCCCTCTCTCCTGCTCTTTCTCTCCCTTCCCTCCTCTCTCTCTCTCTCCCTCTCTCCTGCTCTTTCTCTCCCTTCCCCTCACCTCCTCTCTCTCTCCCCTCTCTCCTGCTCTTTCTCTCCCTTCCCCTCACCTCCTCTCTCTCTCCCCTCTCTCCTGCTCTTTCTCTCCCTTCCCCTCACCTCCTGTCTCTCTCTCTCTCCCCTCTCTCCTGCTCTTTCTCTCCCTTCCCCTCACCTCCTCTCTCTCTCCCTTCCCCTCACCTCCCCTCACCTCCTGTCTCTCTCCCCTCTCCTGCTCTTTCTCTCCCTTCCCCTCACCTCCTCTCTCTCTCCCTCTCTCCTGCTCTTTCTCTCCCTTCCCCTCACCTCCTGTCTCTCTCTCTCCCCTCTCTCCTGCTCTTTCTCTCCCTTCCCCTCACCTCCTGTCTCTCTCTCTCTCCCCTCTCTCCTGCTCTTTCTCTCCCTTCCCCTCACCTCCTCTCTCTCTCCCCTCTCTCCTGCTCTTTCTCTCCCTTCCCCTCACCTCCTGTCTCTCTCTCTCTCCCCTCTCTCCTGCTCTTTCTCTCCCTTCCCCTCACCTCCTGTCTCTCTCTCTCTCTCCCCTCTCTCCTGCTCTTTCTCTCCCTTCCCCTCACCTCCTCTCTCTCTCCCCTCTCTCCTGCTCTTTCTCTCCCTTCCCCTCACCTCCTGTCTCTCTCTCTCCCCTCTCTCCTGCTCTTTCTCTCCCTTCCCCTCACCTCCTGTCTCTCTCTCTCTCCCCTCTCTCCTGCTCTTTCTCTCCCTTCCCCTCACCTCCTGTCTCTCTCTCTCTCCCCTCTCTCCTGCTCTTTCTCTCCCTTCCCTCACCTCCTGTCTCTCTCTCTCTCCCCTCTCTCCTGCTCTTTCTCTCCCTTCCCCTCACCTCCTGTCTCTCTCTCCCTCCCCTCTCTCCTGCTCTTTCTGTCCCTTCCCCTCACCTCCCCCTCTCTCCCCTCTCTCCTGCTCTTTCTCTCCCTTCCCCTCACCTCCTGTCTCTCTCTCTCTCCCTCTCTCCTGCTCTTTCTCTCCCTTCCCCTCACCTCCTGTCTCTCTCTCTCTCCCCTCTCTCCTGCTCTTTTCTCTCCCTTCCCTCACCTCCTCTCTCTCTCCCCTCTCTCCTGCTCTTTCTCTCCCTTCCCCTCCTCTCCTCTCCCCCTCTCCTGCTCTTTCTCTCCCTTCCCCTCACCTCCCTCTCTCTCCCCTCTCTCCTGCTCTTTCTCTCCCTTCCCCTCACCTCCTCTCTCTCTCCCTTCCCCTCACCTCCCTCACCTCCTGTCTCTCTCCCCTCTCTCCTGCTCTTTCTCTCCCTCCCCTCACCTCCTCCTCTCTCTCTCCCTCTCTCCTGCTCTTTCTCTCCCTTCCCCTCACCTCCTGTCTCTCTCTCTATCCCCCCTCTCCTGCTCTTTCTCTCCCTTCCCCTCACCTCCTCTCTCTCTCCCCTCTCTCCTGCTCTTTCTCTCCCTTCCCCTCCTCTCTCTCTCTCCCCTCTCTCCTGCTCTTTCTCTCCCTTCCCCTCACCTCCTCTCTCTCTCCCCTCTCTCCTGCTCTTTCTCTCCCTTCCCCTCACCTCCTCTCTCTCTCCCTTCCCCTCACCTCCCCTCACCTCCTGTCTCTCTCCCCTCTCTCCTGCTCTTTCTCTCCCTTCCCTCACCTCCTCTCTCTCTCCCTCTCTCCTGCTCTTTCTCTCCCTTCCCCTCACCTCCTGTCTCTCTCTCTCTCCCCTCTCTCCTGCTCTTTCTCTCCCTTCCCCCTCACCTCCTGTCTCTCTCTCTCTCCCCCTCTCTCCTGCTCTTTCTCTCCCTTCCCCTCACCTCCCTCTCTCTCCCCTCTCTCCTGCTCTCTTTCTCTCCCTTCCCCTCACCTCCTGTCTCTCTCTCTCTCCCTCTCTCCTGCTCTTTCTCTCCCTTCCCCTCACCTCCTCTCTCTCCCCTCTCTCCTGCTCTTTCTCTCCCTTCCCCCCTCTCTCTCCCCTCTCTCCTGCTCTTTCTCTCCCTTCCCCTCACCTCCTCTCTCTCTCCCCTCTCTCCTGCTCTTTCTCTCCCTTCCCCTCACCTCCTCTCTCTCTCCCTTCCCCTCACCCTCTCCTCACCTCCTGTCTCTCTCCCCCCTCTCTCCTGCTCTTTCTCTCCCTTCCCCTCACCTCCCTCTCTCTCTCCCCTCTCTCCTGCTCTTTCTCTCCCTTCCCCTCACCTCCTCTCTCTCTCCCCTCTCTCCTGCTCTTTCTCTCCCTTCCCCTCACCTCCTCCTCTCTCTCTCCCCTCTCTCCTGCTCTTTCTCTCCCTTCCCCTCACCTCCTCTCTCTCTCCCTTCCCCTCACCTCCCCTCACCTCCTGTCTCTCTCCCCTCTCTCCTGCTCTTTCTCTCCCTTCCCCTCACCTCCTCTCTCTCTCCCCTCTCTCCTGCTCTTTCTCTCCCTTCCCCTCACCTCCTCTCTCTCTCCCCTCTCTCCTGCTCTTTCTCTCCCTTCCCCTCACCTCCCCTCACCTCCTCTCTCTCTCCCCTCTCTCCTGCTCTTCCCCTCCCCTCCCCTCACCTCCTGTCTCTCTCTATGTAGTTATCAGCCCAGCGTCAGTCGCTGACAGTAGAGTAGCAGTATTGGGATAATTGTTGGTCCGCCTTACCAGCTGCGTCCCAGATGGCGCCCTGTTCCCTTTATAGTGCACTACGTGCTCTGGTCTGAAGTAGTGCATTATGTAGGGAGTATAGTGCCATTTGGGGCGCACCCTCTGGGCTTTAGCCGCGTCCTGCCCTGGCCTTTCACTTCCTGGGATAATCTCTCATACAGGTAATCATGACCTAGAAGACACAAACACACACGCACAAAAACAGAGATACAAACCAGCACGGACACACACCTTCCAGTGTCTCTGTAGGTGAATCTCACATCACTTTCAGTTCCATACACAGTGTACTGCTTAGCCCCAGGCTCAGGACAGCAGTGGTGCAGTACATAGGGAATTTGCTGCCAGGAACGACAGACTGCTCCACTGTCTCTTCCTGTTACCGAGGTCACAGGTCATACATTCTGACCAATAGGATGCTCACTCCCTCCCTAGCCCATGTTTAAACAATGAGATATGCTCTGAATAAAAGGTGCGGTCGAAACGCGGCTAATCCACATTAAGTCAATAAGGAAATTGTGCCTTTTTCTCAAAATTAGATGACATTTCTTCTCCCGCTGTTGTTTAGCTGGTGGTGCCCTCTGTGTGAAAGGAAAAGCACTCTTCCATGTCTCTGAGATTGTCCACAGAGCTTTCATTATGAATGGCCATTTCAGATCCCCTAACTGAAAGACATTTTGCATTTAGATGCAAAGCAGCACATCCATTAGACAGATTGACAGGTGAGGTTCACTGGTATGCTTATGGAGGGAGTATCAGAGAGAGACAGGTAGGGGTGTGTGTTCGTTCAGAATGGTATGGTAGGAGAGGTATGGGTGGGGAGATTAGACTGGGTGGAACCGAAAACCTAAAATCTTCTGAAGTCCACCTGATTTCCAAGCTCCACACCCAGGATGGAGAAACTCTCCAGGAAGACGTCAGTTTGACGCTGATGGATTAAAGCTGACCAATAAGAAATGAACCAGCCTTTTTTGTTGAGTTCTCCCAACTCCGTCCTGCCTCAAATGACTCCTTTTTCTTCTTTGTAAGAACATTTCTCTCACTTCTCTGTTTCTCTCCATCTCTCTGCAATATGTGTTGACCCCTCCACAAACACACACGCAAGGCTCCCCTTCCCTCCATTCTAGGTGGTCAGATTGTCTGTGATGTGTCTTATGTAACCTTTGTCCTCCCTCTCTCCTTCCCTCTCTCCTTCCCTCTCTCCTTCCCTCCCTCTCCAGGTGGTAAAGTTGAAAGGCCAGGTGTTGTCTGTGATGTACAGGTTCCGTATGAAGAACAGAGAGTGGATGTTAATCCGCACCAGCTCCTTCACCTTCCAGAACCCCTACTCCGATGAGATCGAGTACATCATCTGTACCAACACCAACGTCAAGTAGGTGGACGCACACACGGACCGCCGCGCGCGCACACGGACCGCCGCGCGCGCACACGGACCGCCGCGCGCGCACACGGACCGCCGCGCGCGCACACGGACCGCCGCGCGCGCACACGGACCGCCGCGCGCGCACACACGGACCGCGCGCGCACACGGACCGCCGCGCGCGCACACGGACCGCCGCGCGCGCACACGGACCGACGCGCGCGCACACGGACCGACGCGCGCACACACACACGGGCCGACGCGCGCACACACACACGGGCCGACGCGCGAACACACACACGGGCCGACGCGCGAACACACACACGGGCCGACGCGCACACGGACCGACGCGCGCACACACACACGGGCCGACGCGCGAACACACACACGGGCCGACGCGCACACACGGACCGACGCGCACACACGGGCCGACGCGCGCACACACACACGGGCCGACGCGCGAACACACACACGGGCCAACGCGCACACACGGACCGACGCGCACACACACACACACGGACCGACGCGCACACGCGGACCGACGCGCACACACTCACACAGAGATAGACACTGAGTGTAAATTGTTGACACATGTTTCACGTCCTGGGACAGAAATGGACCAGCGGAATGTTCTCGACCAGGGTTTCCCAAACTCGGTCCTGGGTGCACTTTTGAGTTTTTTTGCCCAAGCACTACACACTGGGGCGGCAGGGTAGCCTAGTGGTTAGAGCGTTGGACTAGAAACCGAAAGGTTGCAAGTTCGAATCCCCGAGCTGACAAGGTACAAATCTGTCGTTCTGCCCCTGAACAGGCAGTTAACCCACTGTTCCCAGGCCGTCATTGAAAATAAGAATTTGTTCTTAACTGACTTGCCTAGTTAAATAAAGGTAAAATAAAAAAAATAAAAAATAAAACAGCAGATTTCAAATGATCAAAGCTTGATGATGAGTTGGAAAGATGTCTTCTTTAGAATGTGTTTCTATGTCCAAAGGAAATCCTCAATAGAAATACTGTGAAACTCCTGGCTGCTTTTTAACATCTTTGAGTGTTGTTCTCTCTGAATGTGTCTGGACTGGAAGGACCGTACACACACCACTGACACTTCACTCATTGTTCTGGTTGTGAACACACAGTCACACACACACCTGCACACACAGTGCTCGTGCCACCGGGACACACTGACTGACTATTAACACCAGTGTGCCAGCATGCAGGTCTGCTGCCCCAGTCAGCCAGTCAGTCAGTCATAATATTGACAGTACATGGCGTTGGAATGGTAGCAGTGTGTTTTACTACCAGCTGTTAAAGGTTCAGTATGGAGGATAATATTAACAGTGTTTTATTGATTCACGCCATGTTAATAAGGTGTTAAATGAAACATTTAAGGAAAGTATGTGTGTGTGTGGAACTTGGCCCATTTTCCGATCTGTGTTTTGTAGGAAGACAGGTTCCAGGTTGTGTTTGTTTTGGTCCCTCAGGTTCCACAAACCTGTTGGTTGGACTCTGGGCTACAATGGAGGGTAGCCAGAACTGGGAGTACTGATCGAGGATCAGACTCCTCTATCCATGTGTTTTTATTCATTGTGATCTAAAAGGCAAAACTCATCCTAAGTCAGCACTCCTGCTCTGAGACGCTCGATACATAATGTCCCCATTGAATTTGTGCTGTGACCAGGCCTCCAGTCTTAAAAGCCTTCAGTTTTCTTCTGGTCCACAATGATGTGCATACCAATGTCTTTAGCCACAGCCTTTAGCCATCAGCCTTTAGCCATCAGCCTTTAGCCATCAGCCTTTAGCCATCAGTGTTTATCCATCAGCCTTTAGCCATCAGCCTTTAGCCATCAGCCTTTAGCCATCAGCGTTTAGCCATCAGCCTTTAGCCATCAGCCTTTAGCCATCAGCCTTTAGCCACAGCCTTTAGCCATCAGCCTTTAGCCATCAGCGTTTAGCCACAGCCTTTAGCCATCAGCCTTTAGCCATCAGCCTTTAGCCATCAGCCTTTAGCCATCAGCCTTTAGCCATAGCCTTTAGCCATCAGCCTTTAGCCATCAGCCTTTAGCCACAGCCTTTAGCCATCAGCCTTTAGCCATCAGCCTTTAGCCATCAGCCTTTAGCCACAGCCTTTAGCCACAGCCTTTAGCCATCAGCCTTTAGCCATCAGCCTTTAGCCATCAGCCTTTAGCCACAGCCTTTAGCCATCAGCCTTTAGCCACAGCCTTTAGCCACAGCCTTTAGCCATCAGCCTTTAGCCACAGCCTTTAGCCACAGCCTTTAGCCACAGCCTTTAGCCATCAGCCTTTAGCCATCAGCCTTTAGCCATCAGCCTTTAGCCACAGCCTTTAGCCACAGCCTTTAGCCATCAGCCTTTAGCCACAGCCTTTAGCCACAGCCTTTAGCCATCAGCCTTTAGCCATCAGCCTTTAGCCATCAGCCTAGAAGGACTAGAGTGACCAGTTATAATAGTCACCTTTTTATTTCCTGCATAGTGTTTCTGCACCTTTTACACTAAATTAGAGCAGTTAGCATTAGCATTTATGTTACTCAATGCCCTTACCAATGATGCCATATTTTGTCAGTTTGGGAAACACTGCTGTAGCAGGCCCAGTTATCCCCTCTGGCTGGTGCAGGCCCAGTTATCCCCTCTGGCTGGTGCAGGCCCAGTTATCCCCTCTGGCTGGTGCAGGCCCAGTTATCCCCTCTGGCTGGTGCAGGCCCAGTTATCCCCTCTGGCTGGTGCAGGCCCAGTTATCCCCTCTGGCTGGTGCAGGCCCAGTTATCCCCTCTAGCAGATACTGTATTGTAGAGTGTATGTGTGTTTGTGCACGTGTGAGTTGGTGGATGCGTGTGCATGTTTTTGTGTGTATGTGCACACCTGAGTGTGTTTGTGTTTACGTACACGTGTTCAGTGCGCGTGACTGCTTTACCTGCATGGTTTTTCACCTGCACTACCGGGTCCTGGTCAATAGGGGGCGGTAGCGTCACTGTTGATTTTGTCACCGTGCCTAGATAGAGGCCAGAGAGGAAAAGGAAAGGCCTTTTAGTGGTTGAAGAATCGGAGAATGGGTGCAACCCTCATATCCCAGGACCAACAACATTGACTTTAAACTTGATCCTGATGCTTCCAACACTAACATCCCACTCACACTCCAGAGAACTGGGGAAACACTGGAAGAGTTCTGTTATTCCGTTTGTTTTAGATTGCTAGATTGTGATTGTTCTGCTCTCTCCTCCACCCGTTTGTGTGTCTGTGTGGAAACATGCTCTGAAACATCATTTTCTCAATTTCCTCAGACATTATAATGACTTAAGGAAGGTAGTAACATAATGTTTCTGGAGATCAGATTCCTGTGTGTGTGTGTGTGTGTGTGTGTGTGTCTCTGTGTGTGTGTGTGTCTCTGTGTGTGTGTGTGTCTCTGTGTGTGTGTGTGTCCCTGTGTGTGTGTGTGTGTGTGTGTCCCTGTGTGTGTGTGTCCCTGTGTGTGTGTGTCCCTGTGTGTGTGTGTGTCTCTGTGTGTGTGTGTGTCTCTGTGTGTGTGTGTGTCCCTGTGTGTGTGTGTGTCCCTGTGTGTGTATCCCTGTGTGTGGGAGTGTTCTCTCTAGCTGAGGTGAGAGCCGGGGCAGTGGAAACCTGGCTGACTACAGACTGGGTTGGTAGATTTATAGGCTCCATAAAATATCTCTTCTCATTCATCAACCCTCTACAACAGTTGTGAAGCTCAGCATCTGACCACTGGGGTACCTGAGCCAGTCTCACCCAGCGACACACATACACACACACAGGGTTATGAGACAGACCGTCTGGTTGTTGGTGTAACTGAGTGTTACTCTGTAGTAAATGTATTGTCTGTGAGAGACACCACTCTGTTTCTTCTCTGTCATCTCTGGTGTGCCCTCGTTCACTTCCCCTCCAAGATTTAAGAGTGTTTGATTGATGTCGAGCGACTGCCATATTTCTTTCCTATGGGCCCTGGTCAAAACCACTGCTCTATGTAGGGAGTAGGATGCCATTTGGGACGTAGCCCAATGCTTTAACATTCTTGAGGGGGAAGTGAATGCGTGCACACTTCATATATTAGGGAAAGAATATAGGGATCTGGACAATGTCTTTACTCTCCTGGGTTATACCCCTCTCATATAGGATATCTCTTCACCAACGATAGGTTACACAATCAATCATTTCTGGAGAACTAGCTGGGCATATATCTATGTATACAGCCCATATATAACCACACACACACACAGAGTGCAGGCCGTATGTCACTACTGTGGTAGCGACTACTACTGGACCAAATAAATCAAATAAGATGTAGTTGTGGGGGAAGCCAGCGGAGAAAGCCCTGTTATTTCAGAGCTGGCTGCAGTACACACTGTGGGCCTTGGACAATGACAATACCATACCATGCATGGTGAATCTGCACCTACAATATGCATACAACAGTATATGCATACCCCTTCAAATTAGTAGATTAGGCTATTTCAGCCACACCCGTTGCTGACAGGTGTATAATCGAACACACAGCCATGCAATCTCCACAGACAAACATTGTCAGTATAATGGCCTGTACGGAAGAGCTCAGTGACTTTCAATGTGGCACCGTCATAGGATGCCACCTTCCCAAGCAGTCCATTTGTACAATTTCTGCCCTGCTAAATCGTCTGTCCTCGGTGGCAACACTCACTACCGAGTTCCAAACTGCCTCTGGAAGAAACGTCAGCATAAGAACTGTTTGTGAGGAGCTTCATGAGATTTCTATGGCGAGCAGCCCCACACAATATCACCATGCACAATGCCAAGCGTCGGCTGGAGTGGAGTAAAGCTCACCGCCATTGGACTCTGGAGCAGTGGAAACACGTTTTCTGGAGTGATGAATCACCCTTCACCATCTGGCAGTCCAATGGACAATTCTGGGTTTGGCAGATGCCAGGAGAATGCATAGTGCCTGTTTTTCATGGTTCGGGCCCCTTAGTTACAGTGAAGGAAAATATGAACACTAAGGCATACAATGACATTCTAGACAATTCTGTGCTTCCAACATTGTGGCAACAGTTTGGGGAAGGCCCTTTGCTGTTTCAGCATGACAATACCCCCATGCATAAAGCCAGGTCCATATAGAAATGGTTTGTCGAGATCGGTGTGGAAGAACTTGACTGGCCTGCACAGAGCCCTAACCTCAACCCCATTGAAAACCATTAGGCTGAATTGGAATGCTGACTGCAAGCCAGGCCTAATCTCCCAACATCTGTGCCTGACCTCACTAACGCTCTTGTGGCTGAATGGAAGCAAGTCCCCTAGTGGCAGCAATGTTCCAACATCTAGTGGAAAGCCTTCCCAGAAGAGTGGAGGCTGTTATAGCAGCAAAGTGGGGACCAACTCCATACTAAAGCCCATGATTCTGGAATGAGATGTTCAACTGGATTAAAGGGAATGAGATGAGCAGGTGTCCACATACTGGTGGTCATACAGTGTATCTGGATTAAAGGGAATGAGATGTTCAAAGAGCAGTTGTCCACATACTGGTGGTCATACAGTGTATCTGGATTAAAGGGAATGAGATGTTCAACGAGCAGGTGTCCACATACTGGTGGTCATACAGTGTATCTGGATTAAAGGGAATGGCAGCATTGTAATGGAGAGTGTGTATTCTAACAGCTCCAACAGTGTTGTAGCAGCTGCATGGTAGTGTGGTCTATGTTCCAACGGACTTCCTGACTGTCCTTTAGCCTGCAGGAGTGCAGAAGGAGATGACTTTGGAGCCATGACAGACCCACACCTCACACACTGCCCCGTCTCAGTGTGCCTCAGTTGTTGATCAAGCCAAACAGAGCCATCTGTAATAATTAGTCATGTTGGCTGGCTCTAGGTAGGAACCATAAACTGAGATGTTAGAGGCTAGCCTCCACTTCTGTTCCTGTTTCTGGGACTGTTTCTCTTTAGGAAGTCATCCGTGGAGGGCTTTTGCGTGTGTGCATTGGTATTGTTACCATGGCTACAAGCCTCAGGCTGCCCGCTTGCACCCTTGCTACATCCCATCAGCCACTGCTGTGTGACCTGGCTGCTTCCCTCAGAACTCCACTATTAGGCCAGCTCTGAATGTGTGGGCAGAGAACACACACACACACACACACACACACGTACACACACACACACACACGTACACACACACACACACACACACACGTACACACACACACACACCATAGCAGCCAAGTCACCAATGAAGCCATTCCCTATCCACTGTTTTAACACTGCTGGAGTTTACCCAGGGGCATCAGAGCAGAACCACAACACATTATAAACCTTAGCCACTCATCTGCATCACACACACACACACACACACACACACCATAGCAGCCAAGTCACCAATGAAGCCATTCCCTATCCACTGTTTTAACACCGCTGGAGTTTACCCAGGGGCATCAGAGCAGAACCACAACACATTATAAACCTTAGCCACTCATCTGCATCACACACACACACACTTACACACTTTCAAGCATACACACACGCATGTACAAGTGCACACACACACTTACACACGCGCACGTACAAGTGCACACACACACTTACACACTTTCAAGCATACACACACGCACGTACAAGTGCACACACACACTTCCAAACACACACATCAGACACACACACTCTGAACCTCTGGCCCTGATGTGAAGTAAATAAATAAGCGGTTCTGTTTTCATAATAATGTTTCTTCCCGACCGGTGATGCAGAGTTCTGTAGAGGTGGTTCAACAGCAGAGTGTGTGACTGTGCTGGAAACTAGGAGCCGGCTTGGCTGGATGTATTTTTGCACATTCTTCAGAAGTTCAAATATCCTCTGGAGTTTTCCTGGCCAAGTATTATCCATCTTAGTCCAGGTGACCCTCTGTGTGCTCACCCCTCCTCCTTCCCTACACCTCTACCTCCTAATCTCCTCTACTCCCCTCTCTTCTGGGAGAGAGAGAGAGAATATTCACTGCAAGTGTCTCTTTGAGAGGACACTAAGCAACACTTGACATAATGGGGTTTTGAAGTAGTTTGTTTTCCTCAGTGGAAGCTCTTTATTCCTAGTGACAGGTGTTTTTGATCTGGACACAAACACACAGGCATACACACACTGGCGCTCTGGCCGTCATGTATTCTAGTTACTCACATTAGGTCTGTTGTCAGACGCTAGGCTCTTATAGGCTGTGACGGCCAGGGCCACTAAGTTCAGAACAGCACCAGTCTATGTACACTGCTAGGGGACGCTTTCATGTTGTTAACACAAGTGTTTCCATCACTCTCTCTCTCACTGACATTCAGGAATTGATTTGAGGCAGGAAAGGAGGAAGTAGTTTCTCTTTCTCATTCTTTCTCTTAGATATTCCATCATTTATTTGAGACAAGAAAGGAGGACTGTTGTGATGTACTTACAGAGAGAGAAAGCAAAAAGAGACAAACAGAGATGAGCTGTCAATTTCCTAAGGTCTTTCTGTCTGTGGACTCAAACCCAACTGGTCCTCTGCAGTCTAAAGTGGCCTCCTCCTCCTCATCACGTCTCCTCAGAGAGAGAGAGCTGTATACTTCTCATGGCAGGAGAAGAAAAACAGTTTGTTTCTCTCTGGGTAAATAGGAAATGTCAGGGTTGGATGCTCCAGAAAATAACTTAGCAGGAAATCACTCCGAGGCTTCTGAAATTAAGGGCCTGAATTAGATGCTGTGGTGCAATTTGCCAGCGACAAATGGATTCGAGGCACAAGTGTGTGTGTATGTGTGTGTGTGTGTAAAGTTTATCTGCCTGTGTGTGTTTGTGTGTGTCTGTGGTGAGTGAGTGAGAGAGAGAGAGAGAGAGAGAGAAATACAGACATTCTGTTGCCAGCTTACTAATGATGCTTAAGAGCTGACAGGAGACATTCTGTCTGGAAATGGTTTTGAGTTTAAAAACAGCTCTTGAAACATCTTATTGCCGCCACATTGACTATTGGGAATATTTGTTTGCATGCAGGTGTTGCTCTTCTCATTTAGGCATTCAGAATACACTGACTCTGCAACAAGGGATGTCTCACAGCTGGTACCCTAAGAATGCACTACTATTGACCAGGGCCCATAGGAAGCCATGAAGGGAAAAGGGTGCCATTTGGGACACAGATCATGTTATTCATTACATCCCAAATAGGCTTGTTTTAGAGAGTACTGAATTAGAATCTGTTGTTTCCCAGTGTATAGAAGACACAGTTAGAATTTGTTGTTTCACAGTGTATAGAAGACACAGTTAGAATCTGTTGTTTCACAGTGTATAGAAGAGTTAGAATCTGTTGTTTCACAGTGTATAGAAGACACAGTTAGAATCTGTTGTTTCACAGTGTATAGAAGACAGAATCTGTTGTTTCACAGTGTATAGAAGACACAGTTAGAATCTGTTGTTTCACAGTGTATAGAAGACACAGTTAGAATCTGTTGTTTCACAGTGTATATAAGACACAGTTAGAATCTGTTGATTCCCAGTGTATAGAAGACAGTTAGAATCTGTTGTTTCACAGTGTATAGAAGAGTTAGAATCTGTTGTTTCACAGTGTATAGAAGACACAGTTAGAATCTGTTGTTTCACAGTGTATAGAAGACACAGTTAGAATCTGTTGATTCCCAGTGTATAGAAGACAGTTAGAATCTGTTGATTCCCAGTGTATAGAAGACAGTTAGAATCTGTTGTTTCTCAGTGTATAGAAGACAGTTAGAATCTGTTGATTCCCAGTGTATAGAAGACAGTTAGAATCTGTTGATTCCCAGTGTATAGAAGACAGTTAGAATCTGTTGTTTCACAGTGTATAGAAGTCACAGTTAGAATCTGTTGTTTCACAGTGTATAGAAGACAGTTAGAATCTGTTGTTTCACATTGTATAGAAGACAGTTAGAATCTGTTGTTTCACATTGTATAGAAGACAGTTAGAATCTGTTGTTTCACAGTGTATAGAAGACAGTTAGAATCTGTTGTTTCACAGTGTATAGAAGACACAGTTAGAATCTGTTGTTTCACATTGTATAGAAGACAGTTAGAATCTGTTGTTTCACAGTGTATAGAAGACAGTTAGAATCTGTTGTTTCACATTGTATAGAAGACAGTTAGAATCTGTTGTTTCACATTGTATAGAAGACAGTTAGAATCTGTTGTTTCACAGTGTATAGAAGACACAGTTAGAATCTGTTGTTTCACAGTGTATAGAAGACAGTTAGAATCTGTTGTTTCACAGTGTATAGAAGACAGTTAGAATCTGTTGTTTCACAGTGTATAGATGTCACAGTTAGAATCTGTTGTTTCACAGTGTATAGAAGACAGAATCTGTTGTTTCCCAGTGTATAGAAGACACAGTTAGAATCTGTTGTTTCACAGTGTATAGAAGACAGTTAGAATCTGTTGATTCCCAGTGTATAGAAGACAGTTAGAATCTGTTGTTTCACAGTGTATAGAAGACAGTTAGAATCTGTTGTTTCACAGTGTATAGAAGACACAGTTAGAATCTGTTGTTTCCCAGTGTATAGAAGACACAGTTAGAATCTGTTGTTTCACAGTGTATAGATGTCACAGTTAGAATCTGTTGTTTCACAGTGTATAGAAGACAGAATCTGTTGTTTCCCAGTGTATAGAAGACACAGTTAGAATCTGTTGTTTCACAGTGTATAGAAGACAATTAGAATCTGTTGTTTCACAGTGTATGAAGACAGTTAGAATCTGTTGTTTCACAGTATATGAAGACAGTTAGAATCTGTTGTTTCCCAGTGTATAGAAGACACAGTTAGAATCTGTTGTTTCACAGTGTATAGAAGACAATTAGAATCTGTTGTTTCACAGTGTATGAAGACAGTTAGAATCTGTTGTTTCCCAGTGTATAGAAGACAGTTAGAATCTGTTGTTTCACAGTGTATAGAAGCCAGTTAGAATCTGTTGTTTCACAGTGCATAGAAGACAATTAGAATCTGTTGTTTCCCAGTGTATAGAAGACAGTTAGAATCTGTTGTTTCACAGTGTATAGAAGACAGTTAGAATATGTTGTTTCCCAGTGTATAGAAGACAGTTAGAATCTGTTGTTTCACAGTGTATAGAAGACACAGTTAGAATCTGTTGTTTCACAGTGTATAGAAAACACAGTTAGAATCTGTTGTTTCACAGTGTATAGAAGACAGTTAGAATCTGTTGTTTCACAGTGTATAGAAGACAGTTAGAATCTGTTGTTTCACAGTATATGAAGACAGTTAGAATCTGTTGTTTCAGTGTATAGAAGACAGAATCTGTTGTTTCACAGTGTATAGAAGACAGAATCTGTTGTTTCACAGTGTATAGAAGACACAGTTAGAATCTGTTGTTTCACAGTGTATAGAAGACAGTTAGAATCTGTTGTTTCACAGTGTATAGAAGTCACAGTTAGAATCTGTTGTTTCACAGTGTATAGAAGACAGTTAGAATATGTTGTTTCACAGTGTATAGAAGACACAGTTAAAATCTGTTGTTTCACATTGTATAGAAGACAGTTAGAATCTGTTGTTTCACAGTGTATAGAAGACAGTTAGAATATGTTGTTTCACAGTGTATAGAAGACACAATTAGAATCTGTTGTTTCACAGTGTATAGAAGACAGTTAGAATCTGTTGTTTCACAGTGTATAGAAGACAGTTAGAATCTGTTGTTTCACAGTATATGAAGACAGTTAGAATCTGTTGTTTCGCAGTGTATAGAAGACACAGTTAGAATCTGTTGTTTCACAGTGTATAGAAGACAGTTAGAATCTGTTGTTTCGCAGTGTATAGAAGACAGTTAGAATCTGTTGTTTCAGTGTATAGAAGACAGAATCTGTTGTTTCACAGTGTATAGAAGACAGAATCTGTTGTTTCACAGTGTATAGAAGACACAGTTAGAATCTGTTGTTTCACAGTGTATAGAAGACAGTTAGAATCTGTTGTTTCACAGTGTATAGAAGACAGTTAGAATCTGTTGTTTCACAGTGTATAGAAGACAGTTAGAATCTGTTGTTTCACAGTGTATAGAAGACAGTTAGAATCTGTTGTTTCACAGTGTATAGAAGACAGTTAGAATCTGTTGTTTCACAGTGTATAGAAGACACAGTTAGAATCTGTTGTTTCACAGTGTATAGAAGACACAGTTAGAATCTGTTGTTTCCCAGTGTATAGAAGACAGTTAGAATCTGTTGTTTCACAGTGTATAGAAGACACAGTTAGAATCTGTTGTTTCACAGTGTATAGAAGACACAGTTAGAATCTGTTGTTTCTCAGTGTATAGAAGACAGTTAGAATCTGTTGTTTCACAGTGTATAGAAGACACAGTCAGAATCTGTTGTTTCACAGTGTATAGAAGACACAGTTAGAATCTGTTGTTTCTCAGTGTATAGAAGACAGTTAGAATCTGTTGTTTCACAGTGTATAGAAGACACAGTTAGAATCTGTTGTTTCACAGTGTATAGAAGACACAGTTAGAATCTGTTGTTTCACAGTGTATAGAAGTCACAGTTAGAATCTGTTGTTTCACAGTGTATAGAAGACACAGTTAGAATCTGTTGTTTCACAGTGTATAGAAGTCACAGTTAGAATCTGTTGTTTCTCAGTGTATAGAAGACACAGATAGAATCTGTTGTTTCACAGTGTATAGAAGACACAGTTAGAATCTGTTGTTTCACAGTGTATAGAAGTCACAGTTAGAATCTGTTGTTTCTCAGTGTATAGAAGACACAGTTAGAATCTGTTGTTTCACAGTGTATAGATGTCACAGTTAGAATCTGTTGTTTCACAGTGTATAGAAGACACAGTTAGAATCTGTTGTTTCCCAGTGTATAGAAGACACCGTTAGAATCTGCTCATTGTTTAGAGGCAGAGCCTGGACAGCTGTGAGTAGGGAGAGAGAAAACAAGGGAATGATAAAGACAGAAAGGGATGGAGAGGACAGAGAGCAGTCTGTTGCCCCCTATAGTCATTCAGCACAGATGGACAGACCAGCTTGTAGTCTGTATTTAATAGTACATTCACAAAGGACCCTTAGGTTTTTGCCAGTCGGTGTAACGATTCTCGTCTGGTGAAGGAGAGCGGACCAAAATGCAGCGTGGTGGTTATTCATGTTCTTTAATGAAAAAAAGGAACTCGACATGAAATAACTAACTATACAAAAAACAAACAGACCGTGAAAACCTATACAGCCTATCTGGTGACAACAAACACAGAGACAGGAACAATCACCCAGTGAAACCCAGGCTACCTAAATATGGTTCCCAATCAGAGACAATGACTAACACCTGCCTCTGATTGAGAACCATATCAGGCCAGACATAGAAATAGACAAACAAGACATCCAACATAGAATGCCCACTCAGATCACACCCTGACCAACCAAAACATAGAAACATACAAAGTAAACTATGGTCCGGGTGTGACAGTCGGTCAATGTTCTGATTTGTTCTACAGCCGTTAGGGTTCCAGGTGTGGTATCTTGTTGGTATGTTCGGATGCTGGTGTTTTGCTATTGTGTATCACTAACTTGACCATCTGTTACTAATAATACAATCTAAAGAGGAAACATATCAAAGTGATGGTATTGTGTTAATGTGTATTAATGTGTTGTCATTGTGTGTGTTCTCCAGGCAGCTCCAACAGCAGCAGCAGGCAGAGCTGGAGGTCCATCAGAGAGACGGCCTGACAGCCTACGACCTATCACAGGTACCCCACAGAACCCCTATAGCCACCTGTTGATAATACAACATACAGTGCCTTGACAGTGGGGATGTTGCTGTAATCGCAGCAAAAGGTGGCGCTACAAAGTATTAACTTAAGGGGGCTGAATAATTTTGCACGCCCAATTTTTCAGTTTTTGATTTGTTAAAAAAGTTTGAAATATCCAATAAATGTCGTTCCACTTCATGATTGTGTCCCGCTTGTTGTTGATTCTTCACAAAAAAATACAGTTTTATATCTTTATGTTTGAAGCCTGAAATGTGGCAAAAGGTCGCAAAGTTCAAGGGGGCCGAATACTTTCGCAAGGCACTGTATAACATTGTGTCTTCCCTATACCCACTGTACCCAGTGTAGCTTACTTACCTCTCCATAACCCTGGCTTTTCATGCTCGACAGCTTCTGAAGCTGTTCATTGTATATCATTAAAGGCCCAGTGCAGTCAAAAATTTGATTTTCCTCTGTTTTATATATATTTACATACTATGATGTTGGAATAATATTGTGAATATTATGATAATGCCCTTTTTTAGGTTAAGAGCTATTTGAAAAGACCGCCTGAAATTTCAGCCTAGTTTTGGTGGGATGGAGTTTTGGTCTGCCTGGTGACATCACCGGGTGGTCAATTAGTTAATAGACCAATAAGAAAGAGTTCCAAACCTCTCTGCCAATAACAGCTAGTTTTCAGTTTTCCCCTCACAGAAATTGCTCTTTGCTAAGAAGCTATTTTTGTTTCTTTATGATAATTTTTAATAGAAAAATGGCTGTATTGGACATTTAAAAGGCTCAACTGTATAACAGGCTTGGGGTCAATTCCATTTTAATTCAGATAATTCAGGAAGTAAACAGAAATGGAATTATTCCTCAATGATTGTCTGAGGGGAAAAAAACATTGAAATTAGAATTTCAGTTTAGCTCCTCAACTGACTAAATTCAAATGGAATTGATCCAAATCATGCTGTATAAATACTTTCTAGGGTTTCATTAAGTGAAGAGGTCCTTCCCTCCTCTCTTTCTAGCTGTTGACTGTACATCAGTTTATAGGGTTTCATTAAGTGAAGAGGTCCTTCCCTCCTCTCTTTCTAGCTGTTGACTGTACATCAGTTTATAGGGTTTCATTAAGTGAAGAGGTCCTTCCCTCCTCTCTTTCTAGCTGTTGACTGTACATCTGCAAGGGGGATATACTCACACCCTTGTATAAATAAAGTTAGTATTACTAAATGAAGTTATCCTTCCCTCCTGTCTCCCTCCAGGTGCCCGTTCCCAGTGTGGGAGGAGGGGTTCACGAGGCGGGCAAGAACACTGACAAGACGGACACCATGTTCTCACAGGAGAGAGACCCACGCTTTGCTGACATGTACTCCGGCATCTCTGGCTGTACGACATCTAGTTATTTTCTCACCTCGACTCGTCTTGTGTGTGTGTGTGTGTGTGTGTGTGTGTGTGTGTGTGTTTAGATAAGTGTTAATCAGCCAGTGTGTGTTGAAAGGCCCATGGCAGACGGTTGGTTGTGATGGTGGTCTTTCATCCAGGGGAGAAATGTAAAACAACCTCCACGCAACTCAATCAGAACTGAACTTTCTCTCGCTCTCTCTCCCTCTCCATTCCTTCCCTCTTTCTATCTCTCCATTCCCTCCCTCTCTCTGACTGTGGTGTATTTTTAGCTCTTTCTCCCTCTCTGAATGTTTCTGTCTCTCTCTCCTTCCCTATCTCTGTCTGGCTCTCCCTCCATCTCTCTTTTTTCCTCTCTGTCTCCCTCTCTCCCTGTCTCCCTCTCTCTGTCTGTCTCCCCCTCTCGGTTTCTCCCCCTCTCGGTTTCTCTCCCTCTCTCTCCCTATCTCTTTCTGTCTCCCTCTCTCTGTCTGTCTCCTCTCTGTCTCCCCCTCTTTGTTTCTCTCCCTCTCTCTCCCTCTCTCTCTCTGTCTCTCTCCCTCTCTCTCTCTGTCTCTCTCCCTCTCTCTGTCTGTCTCCTCTCTGTCTCCCCCTCTCTGTGT